>NC_079212.1:48937368-48942368 GCF_029633865.1 Lampris incognitus | reverse complement strand
GAACAAATGAAAAGATGCTGGAAGAATGCCTGACGCCATCTGTTAAGCATGGTGGAGGTAATGTGATGGTCTGGGGTTGCTTTGGTGCTGGTAAGGTGGGAGATTTGTACAGGGTAAAAGGGATTCTGAATAAGGAAGGCTATCACTCCATTTTGCAACGCCATGCCATACCCAGTGGACAGCGCTTGATTGGAGCCAATTTCATCCTACAACAGGACAATGACCCTAAACACACCTCCAAATTGTGCAAGAACTATTTAGAGCAGAAGCAGGCAGCTGGTATTCTATCGGTAATGGAGTGGCCAGCGCAGTCACCAGATCTGAACCCCATTGAGCTGTTGTGGGAGCAGCTTGACCGTATGGTACGCAAGAAGTGCCCATCCAACCAATCCAACTTGTGGGAGCTGCTTCTGGAAGCGTGGGGTGCAATTTCTCCAGATTACCTCAACAAATTAACAGCTAGAATGCCAAAGGTCTGCAATGCTGTAATTGCTGCAAATGGAGGATTCTTTGACGAAAGCAAAGTTTGATGTAAAAAAAATCTTATTTCAAATACAAATCATTATTTCTAACCTTGTCAATGTCTTGACTCTATTTTCTATTCATTTCACAACATATGGTGGTGAATAAGTGTGGATTTTCATGGAAAACACAAAATTGTTTGGGTGATCCCAAACTTTTGAACGGTAGTGTAGGTGTGCCAAGCTTGTAGCTTCATACCCAAGAAGACTTGAGGCTGTAATCGGTGCCAAGGGTGCCTCAACCAAGTACTGAGTAAAGAGTGTGAATACTTATGTACATGCAATATTTCAGTCTTTTATTTTTAATAAATTTGCAAAAAATTCTACAAAACCTTTTTCGCTTTGACATTATGGGGTATTGTATGTAGATTGATGAGGGAAAAAAAAGGAATTTAATCCATTTTGGAATAAGGCTGTAACATAACAAAATGTGGGGAAAGTGAAGGGGTGTGAATACGTTCCGGATGCACTGTATCTATCTATCTGTCTGTCTGTCTGTCTGTCTGTCTGTCTGTCTATTCAATTCAATTCAATATGTGCTTTATTGGCATGACATACGTGTACATATTGCCAAAGCAACACAACACAACAATGATTATAATGATAACAGCAACAACAACAATGATTATGATATCCAACAACAACAGTAGCAATAGGTGCCGTCACCCACTGTCTCTCAGGTTGTGGCAGGAAAATATAAATCTTGCTGCAATGCTCGCCGCTGGCCCCCCTCCCAGGACCACCCGCAACTTACCTGCGCCGTCCATTTCCTGCTACTCTGGAATCACATGTTCCAGTTCCTTGACAAAAGCCCGGCGCTGTTTTTCAAATGTGTCACATTAAAGGAGGAAGTGCACCTCTGTCTCCACCTCATCTGTCATGCACTGACCACATGTTCGATGCTCTTTTGGCAACCATGTCTTTTTGTGTCTCCCATTTTCAATGGCTAGACTGTGGTCACTGAGCCTGTCTTTGGTGAGGATCTGTTGCTGCTTCCTGTCTCTGACAGTTAAGAGGTATTCTTCCAAATCATAATTTGTCTTTAGGGCCCGATAGACTTCTAGTTTGTTTTGAGTTTTGATTTCAGCATTCCAGTGTTTCAGATAATTGTTCTTGCTTTGTTTTATAGCCTGATTTATCCTCATGTTGGTTTGTTTTATAGCTGATTTATCCTCATGTTGGTTTGTTTTATAGCTGATTTATCCTCATGTTGCTTTGTTTTATAGCCTGATTTATCCTCATGTTGGTTTGTTTTATAGCTGATTTATCCTCATGTTGGTTTGTTTTATAGCTGATTTATCCTCATGTTGCTTTGTTTTATATTCTGATTTATCCTCATGTTGGTTTGTTTTATAGCTGATTTATCCTCATGTTGGTTTGTTTTATAGCTGATTTATCCTCATGTTGGTTTGTTTTATAGCCTGATTTATCCTCATGTTGCTTTGTTTTATAGCTGATTTATCCTCATGTTGGTTTGTTTTACAGCTGATTTATCCTCATGTTGGTTTGTTTTATAGCTGATTTATCCTCAAGTTGGTTTGCTTTATAGCTGATTTATCGTAATGTTGGTTTGGAATGCAGTGCTGGTCTGAGGTTGGTTGGTCTTAGTATTTGTTAAAGGGTTAGTGAGTCTCAGAGCCAGCTGCTTCAGGGAACTCTTTTCGGGGTTCAGTTCTTGGGTTTTCAGAGCTTTAAAGTGCAATGTATTTGTTGGCCTTGTATTTAAATGCATCCAGAAATTTAGAGATCTTTTTTGTACATTTATCAATAATGGAAACCGGCCTAATTCTGCCCTACATGCGTTGTTTGGTGTTTTCCTTTGTATTTTCAGAATCATTCTACAGAATTCAGCATGTAGGGTTTCTGCTGGATGCTTGTCCCATCTAGTGTAGCTGGAAAGACTGCGTGGACCCCATACCTCACTTCCATATAGCGCAATGGGCAGAGTTACACTATCAAACAGTTTGCACCAGACGGAGATTAGTATATCAATGTTAAAGAATTTATTTTCAATTGCATATAGAGCTCGACCAGCTTTTTCTTTTAGGTGTTTCACTGTCCTACTGAAACTCCCTGATGCTGTAATGATTAGACCCAGGTAAGTATACCGCATCGTATGCTCTAAGGTGATGCTACCTAGAGTCAACTGGTGTCTATTTTCTTGACATCTGGACTTCTTCTGGAAGATCATTATTTTTGTCTTTTTTGAATTTATTGCCAGTCTTTTTGGACTTATTGCCAGTCTATCTATCTATGTATCTATCTATCTGTCTACTATCTTGTCTACTATCTATTTATATATATATCTGTCTATCTATCTAATTATCTATCTGTTTGTCTGTCTATCTATCTAATTATCTATCTATCTATCTATCTATCTATCTATCTATCTATCTATCTATCTATCTATCTTGCTCCCTCCCTCTAGCTGTCTGTCTGTCTATCTCTCTCTCTGTCTGTCTGTCTGTCTGTCTGTCTGTCTGTCTGTCTGTCTATCTATCTATCTATCTATCTATCTATCTATCTATCTATCTATCTATCTTGCTCTCTCTCTCTCTAGCTGTCTGTCTGTCTGTCTGTCTGTCTATCTCTGTCTGTCTGTCTCTCTGCCTGCCTATCTATCTATCTATCTATCTATCTATCTATCTATCTATCTATCTATCTATCTATCTATCTATCTATCTATCTATCTATCTGTCTGTCTGTCTGTCTGCCTGCCTGCCTGTCTGTGTGTCTGTGTGTCTATCTATCTATCTATCTATCTATCTATCTATCTATCTATCTATCTGTGTCTGCCTGCCTGCCTGTCTGTCTGTCTATCTGTCTACCTGTCTGTCTGTGTGTCTGCGTGTTTTTATCTGTCTGTCTGTCTGTCTGTCTGTCTGTCTGTCTGTCTGTCTGTCTGTCTGTCTGTCTATCTATCTATCTATCTATCTATCTATCTATCTATCTATCTATCTATCTGTCTGTCTGTCTGTCTATATATGTATCTATCTATGTGTCTGTCTGTCCATCTATCGATCTGTCTGTCTGTCTTTCTGCCTGACTGTCTGTCTGTCTGCCTGCCTGCCTGTCGGTCAGTCTGTCTGTCAGTCAGACTGTTTGTCTGTCTGTCTATATATCTGTCTGCCTGTCTCTCTGTCTGTCTGCATGCCTGTCTGTCAGTCTGTCTGTCTATCTATATATATAGCTGTCTGCCTGTCGGCCAGTCTGTGTGTCTGTGTGTCTATCTATATATCTATCTGTCTGCCTGTCGGTCAGTCTGTGTGTCTGTCTGTCTATCTATATATCTATCTGTCTGCCTGTCGGCCAGTCTTTGTGTCTGTCTGTCTATCTATATATCTATCTGTCTGTCTGCCTGCCTGCCTGTCGGTCGGTCAGTCTGTCTATCTATCTATCAATCTATCTATCTATCTATCTATCTATCTATCTATCTATCTATCTATCTATCTATCTATCTATCTATCTATCTGTGTCTGCCTGCCTGCCTGCCTGTCTGTCTGTGTATCTGTCTATCTGTCTACCTGTCTGTCTGTGTGTCTGCGTGTTTTTATCTGTCTGTCTATCTATCTATCTATCTATCTATCTATCTATCTATCTATCTATCTATCTATCTATCTATCTATCTATCCATCTGTCTGTCTGTCTGTCTATATATGTATCTATCTATGTGTCTGTCGGTCCATCTATCGATCTGTCTGTCTGTCTTTCTGCCTGACTGTCTGTCTGTCTGTCTGCATGCCTGTCTGTCCGTCTGTCTGTCTATCTATATATATAGCTGTCTGCCTGTCGGCCAGTCTGTGTGTCTGTGTGTCTATCTATATATCTATCTGTCTGCCTGTCGGTCAGTCTGTGTGTCTGTCTGTCTATCTATATATCTATCTATCTATCTATCTGTCTGCCTGCCTGCCTGTCTGTCTGTCTGTCTGTCTGTCTGTCTGTCTGTCTGTCTGTCTGTCTGTCTGTCTGTCTGTCTATCTATCTATCTATCTATCTATCTATCTATCTATCTATCTATCTATCTATCTATCTTGCTCTCTCCCTCTAGCTGTCTGTCTGTCTGTCTGTATGTCTATCTATCTATCTATCTATCTATCTATCTATCTATCTATCTATCTATCTATCTATCTATCTATCTATCTTGCTCTCTCTCTCTCTCTAGCTGTCTGTCTGTCTATCTCTGTCTTTCTGTCTCTCTGCCTTTCTATCTATCTATCTGTCTGTCTGCTCATCTATCGATCTGTCTGTCTGTCTTTCTCTCTGTCTGTCTGTCTGTCTGTCTATCTATATATCTATCCATCTATCTTGCTCTCTCCCTCTAGCTGTCTGTCTGTCTGTCTGTCTGTATGTCTATCTATCTATCTATCTATCTATCTATCTATCTATCTATCTATCTATCTATCTATCTATCTATCTATCTATCTATCTATCTATCTAAATCTCTCTCTCTCTCTAGCTGTCTGTCTGTCTATCTCAGTG
>NC_079212.1:48874868-48877368 GCF_029633865.1 Lampris incognitus | reverse complement strand
CTATCTATCTGTGTCTGTCTGCCTGCCTGTCGGTCAGTCTTTCGGTCAGTCAGTCTGTATGTCTGTCTGTCCATCTATCGATCTGTCTGTCTGTCTGTCTGCCTGTGTCTGTCTGCCTGCCTGTCGGTCAGTCTGTCTGTCTATCTATATATCTATCTGTCTGCCTGTCTGTCTGTCTGTCTGTCTGTCTGTCTGTCTGTCTGTCTGTCTGTCTGTCCATCTGTCGGTCAGTCTATCTATCTATCATTCTGTCTGTCTGTCTGCCTGTCTGTCTATGTGTCTGTCTGCCTGTGTCTGTCTGCCTGCCTGTCGGTCAGTCTGTCTGTCTATCTATATATCTATCTATCTATCTGTCTGTCTGCCTGTCTGCCTGTCTGTCTGTCTATGTATCTATCTTTCTGTCTGTCTGTCTGTCTGTCTGTCTGTCTGCCTTTCTGCCTCTCTGTCTGCCTACCTGCCTGTCTGTCTGTCTGTCTATTTCTCTCTGTCTGTCTGTGTGTCTGTCTTTCTATCTAACTGTGTCTGCCTGCCTGTCTGTCTTTCTGTCTGCCTGCCTGTCTGTCCGTCAGTCTGTCTGTCTATCAATCTATCTATCTATCTATCTATCGATCTATCTTGCTCTCTCCCTCTATCTGTCTGTTTGTCTGTATGTCTATCTATCTATCTATCTATCTATCTATCTATCTATCTATCTATCTATCTATCTATCTATCTATCTATATATCTATCTATCTATCTATCTATCTATCTATCTATCTGTCTGTCTGTCTGTCTGTCTGTCTGCCCATCTATCGATCTGTCTGTCTGTCTTTCTCTCTGTCTGTCTGTCTGTCAGTCTGCCTGTCTGTCTGGTTGTCTATGTATCTATCTTTCTGTCTGTCTGTCTGTCTGTCTGTCTGTCTGTCTGTCTGTCTGTCGGTCTGTCTATCTGTCTGCCTGTCTGCCTCTCTGTCTGCCTACCTGCCTGTCTGTCTGTCTGTCTATTTCTCTCTGTCTGTCTCTGTGTCTGTCTTTCTAGCTAACTGTATCTGCCTGCCTGTCTGCCTGTCTGTCTTTCTGTCTGCCTGCCTGCCTGTCTGTCCGTCAGTCTGTCTGTCTATCTATCAATCAATCAATCTATCTATCTATCTATCCATCTATCTTGCTCTCTCCCTCTAGCTGTCTGTTTGTCTGTCTGTCTGTCTGTCTGTCTGTCTGTCTGTCTGTCTGTCTGTCTGTCTGTCTGTCTGTCTGTCTGTCTATCTATCTATCTATCTATCTATCTGTCTGTCTGTCTGTCTGTCTGTCTGTCTGTCTGTCTGTCTGTCTATCTATCTATCTATCTATCTATCTATCTATCTATCTATCTGTCTGTCTGTCTGTCTGTCTGTCTGTCTGTCTGTCTGTCTGTCTGCCCGCCAGCCTGCAGGTGAGTTTGTCAGTCAGTTTGTCTGTCTGTCTGTCCATCTATCGATCTGTCTGTCTGTCTGTCTATCTATCTATCTGTCTGCCTGTCGGCCAGTCTGTGTGTCTGTCTGTCTATCTATATTTCTATCTGTCTGCCTGTCGGCCAGTCTGTCTGTCTATCTATATATCTATCTGTCTGCCTGTCAGTCGGTCGGTCGGTCGGTCAGTCAGTCAGTCAGTCAGTCAGTCAGTCAGTCAGTCAGTCAGCCTGTCTGTCTGTCTGTCTGTCTGTCTGTCTGTCTGTCTGTCTGTCTGTCTGTCTGTCTGTCTGTCTGTCTGTCTGCCCATCTATCGATCTGTCTGTCTGTCTTTCTCTCTGTCTGTCTGTCTGTCTGTCTGTCTATCTATATATCTATCTGTCTGCCTGTCGGCCAGTCTGAGTGTCTGTCTGTCTATCTATATATCTATCTGTCTGCCTGCCTGCCTGCCTGCCTGCCTGTCGGTCAGTCTGTCTGTCTGTCTATCAATCTATCTATCTATCTATCTATCCATCTATCTTGCTCTCTCCCTCTAGCTGTCTGTCTGTCTGTCTGTCTGTATGTCTCTGTGTGTCTGTGTGTTTGTCTATCTATTTATCTAACTATCTATCTGTCCCTCTGTCTGTCTGTCTGTCTATCTATCTGTGTCTGTCTGCCTGCCTGTCGGTCAGTCTTTCGGTCAGTCAGTCTGTATGTCTGTCTGTCCATCTATCGATCTGTCTGTCTGTCTGTCTGCCTGCCTGTCGGTCAGTCTGTCTGTCTATCTATATATCTATCTGTCTGCCTGTCTGTCTGTCTGTCTGTCTGTCTGTCTGTCTGTCTGTCTGTCTGTCTGTCTGTCTGTCTGTCTGTCTGTCTGTCTGTCTGTCCATCTGTCGGTCAGTCTATCTATCTATCATTCTGTCTGTCCGTCTGCCTGTCTGTCTATCTGTCTGTCTGCCTGTGTCTGTCTGCCTGCCTGTCGGTCAGTCTGTCTGTCTATCTATATATCTATCTATCTATCTATCTATCTATCTGTCTGCCTGTCTGTCTGCCTGTCTGCCTGTCTATGTATCTATCTTTCTGTCTGTCTGTCT
>NC_079212.1:48859868-48867368 GCF_029633865.1 Lampris incognitus | reverse complement strand
CTCTTGCATTTAGGAGACGTGTGTAGTCATCGAAAGATTCAGCGGCTGCAGTGACTTGTCTTTTATTTTCAGGAGTAAGTGAAACTAACGCTTATCCGGCTTCATGAGGAACTGTTGAACTCTGCAATCACGTTGTGTTAGAGTTGTGTCTACTTGCTGCAGTGATTCACAATAACGTTATTATAAAGTTTGACGTCCTTAAGTATCTTGAAAAGTGCGCTTAAAACAGTTATTCCTTTGCACAGCAGTGTAGTGGGTGACGTCACGGTGACTGGACGCAGCCAGGGCAGATTTTCCTCCTTTTTCCCCTGTAATTTTTATTGACTCGTGAACATTTTAGGAGGCGACCCAGACGCCCTGGTTTCATCCGTGGCAATTTAAGTCGTAATGAGTAGGATGCTCCTCCCCCTCCCCCCAACACACACACACACACACACACACACACACACCCCAAAAATAATATAAACTTATCCAGGTATGACTCAGTCATTACTCATGGGCAATTGGCAGCGTGTGTGTGTGTGTGTCTACAGACAGCCTACCTTTTGTCTGTGTGTTTCTTGAGTTCTGAATGTGCGGGACGTTTCTGGGCGTAAGTCTTTTGGCAGCGGGTCTGTCAGTCAACGCCTGCAGCCAGTAGCGCTGCTTGAGGGCGGGACTTGTTGAAACCACAGCAGTTAGTGAGGTAGCAGAGTGTTGCAGCTGGACTGATACGTAATGGTGGACAGCACGGAACAAACGGAAATAGTTACGCTAAAATCAGAGTGAATCTGGGGTTGACCTTCATCACTCACATTGGTGAGCATTGACACAGCAACAAGTCCTCCAACCCCTGCGACCACATGGGTCGTTTGTTCGCTACCCTCTAATACGACCCACAGGACCGTTTCCTGAATTAGCGCCCCTACCGGCGGCAGGAGATATGCCACAGATACTTTTCGCCTCTGTGCATTGTGGGTTTTTATCTACTTGTTGTTGGCATCCTTTTTACAACGCCTCATAGACAGGCTAATAAATGTGAGGCACCCGAGACAGCTGATTGTCGTTATGTACACGACCGCTAGAGGTCGCTTGACTTTAAAACGAAGCTATGGGTTGTAATAAGCTGCTCGTACAAACGACCTATGGGATCCCTTTTTTTTTGGTGGAGGACAGTCTCTGACAGAGCGGGTGTGGATGAAAAGCGGAGCAGAGTTGCGGGCTTCGCATCTTGTTGAGCTCAGGGAGGAGGGGCCAACTTTTCGAGTCGTGTTAACTAACCTCAAGCGCCGGAATGCTGTTCAGCGTCTTTAAAGATGGCGTCCAAACCTGCCCCTCTAATTCAGTTCACTTTCCAAAGTAAAACAACACCATTCCTCCAAATTATTAACCCGATCATGTGAGACAAAAATGTTCAGCTTAAAGGGCGTCCGGGTAGTGTAGCGGTCTATTCCGTTGCCTACTAACACGGGGATTCGAACAAGCGAGCACGGGTCTCGCTTGTTCGAATCCCCATGTTACCTCTGGCTTGGTTGGGCGTCCTTACAGACACAATCGGCCGTGTCTGCGGGTGGGAAGCCGGATGTGGGTATGTGTCCTGATCGCTGTACTAGGGCCTCCTCCGGTCGGTCGGGTCGCCTGTTCAGGGGGGAGGGGAATAGCGTGATCCTCCCACGCACTACTTCCCCCTGGTGAAACTCCTCACTGTCAGCGGCTGGCGACTCCACATGTATGGGAGGAGGCCTGTGGTAGTCTGCAACCCCTCCCCGGATCGGCAGAGGGGGTGGGGCAGCAACCGGGACAGCTCGGAAGAGTGGGGTAATTGGACGGGGGTGTTCAGCTTGAAGAGATGCATGCACGGATCAAATCAGTTGTCACTTGGTTGGTCTATGCGCAAGGGAAATGAACACAGAGAAATCAGGTGACGTTTCGGGTTTATGTCCTGTGGGGAGCGCTATCACGAAAGGCTATTTTCAGTTTTTTTGTTCCCCCTGAAATAACTGGACCATATTTTAGAAACTTTCACCTCAATTTACATTAATTATTTGAAAGTAAAAGCGGCCGGAGCGTAAAACTCCAAGGGCAAAACATTTTAGGTGGGGGGAAATGAATCTCTAGCTGCAGCCGTGACAACAGAGTTTTGCTTGTTTAAAGTATGGCATCTTTTTGGCTTGCAGGGAGTGTCACGTTGGCCAATCATTTTTATTCTGTAGGTAGATTTTTTAAAAATGTTCCCCCTTTTTCTCCTCAATTGGACTTTGCTAATTACCCCACTCTTCCGAGCCGTCCCGGTCGCTGCTCCACCCCCGCTAGCGATCCTTGGTGGGTTGCAGACTACCACATGCCTCCTCCCATACATGTGGAGCCGCCAGCTGCTTCTTTTCACCTGAAGAGTTTTGCCAGGGGGACGTAGCGTAGCGCGTGGGAGGATCACGCTATTTCCCCCCTATTTCACCACGCTACAGCCGACCAGAGGAGGCGCTAGTGCAGAGACCAGGACACATACCCACATCCGGCTTCCCCCCCGCACACATGGCCAATAGTGTCTGAAGGGAGGCCCGACCAAGCCGGAGTTAACACGGGATTCGAACCGCCGATCCCCGTGTTGGTAGGCAACGAAATAGACCGCTACGCTACCCGGACGCCCCCTGTAGATGCATCTTGACATCCTGCCCGAGCACAACGTCAGGATGCATCATTCATCAAAAACGAACTCACGGTATCTGAGATATTGCCCATTTGGAATCGTCTTCGCCTGTGGCCCGCAGGGGGCGCTAAATTGGGTCTCAGTGATATTCGGTCAATGTTGGACAGCCGTGTCAGAACTCATCATGACTGCATTGCAATTTGACGGATGGGTAGACGGAGGGATGGACGGAGACCGATCCATAATACCCCCCCTGACTGTCCCAGTCATGGGGGGACAATAAAAGTAACTTGTATAACACAAAGACCCACGAGAAAATGGTCCATGACCCATATTTAAGAAATTAGGGTCAAGACTTGTTAAACCTTCAAACATGATTAGTGGTTTGCCTATTTGGCCCCAGTCATTGTAGCCTGGAGGCATCTGACACTGTGTAGCACATTCCAACCAGTTAGCAATGCGGATTAATGGGGAGCCGGGGTTCAGAGCAATCAGCATCAGAATCAGAATCATCTCCACTGACCAAGTACGTTTGCACATCCAAGGAATTCCACTTCGGTTTGGTGGCCCTCAATGTACTTACATGGAAATTAACCTTGTCAGTTTGCCATGAATTATATTCAGATAGACTACTCTGCTTGTCTGTTCATGAACAACTGACACTTTTCGTCTTGCAGTTATTTATCTGTTGGAAAGTCAGATTCTCCAGTATCTTACTGGGCATTCAGGCATGACGTTTGTGTTCATTGTTGCATTCATAAACATGTCACCTAATTTCAAATATCCTTGAGCTCGGAGACACCCAGACGTGTTTCAGAATAGCTGGCTACCAAAACTCATAATGCAGAGCAGGCGTTTCTCTGGTGGGAGTGTGGGGTTGTCCAAGAGGAGTCTGGAGACGTTCACAAAATCTTTAGAGGTTCACAGAAAAATGAACTCCAGGCATAGAATTTAGCCTTAGCGGTTGTAGCTCTTCCATGCGGCTCCCCCCTGAAGATCACAGCCTTTGTGGGGCCATCAGCATGAAAAAGTTTCAAACCTTTTGACTCTGAAACTTTGAATTCATGACTGTCAAGTTTCCGCATATTTCTCTGTCACACACACATTCATGGTGGTATTTAGACATGTGTGGTGCTGCGGACGTAGATTCCCATGGTCCTTATAGACTTAGTCTACCTTTAATCAGCTCAGAGACCTGGCCTCTTGCCCTGCCGCTGAGAAACGGTTGTTAACCTGAAGGGTCAAGAGGACCCGTGAGTCACTGAGATCCCACCCGCAGGAGGGAGGGATTGGAGACACCCTGGACAGGACGCCAGGCCATCACACAGGGCCGACGCACACATTCATACCGAGGGACAATTTAGTACGGCCGATTCACCTGACCTACATGTCTTTGGACTGTGGGAGGAAACCGGAGCACCCGGAGGAAACCCACGCAGACACAGGGAGAACATACAAACTCCCCACAGAGGACGACCCGGGATGACCCCAAGGTTGGACTAGCCCGGGGTTCGAACCCAGGACCATCTTGCTGTGAGGCGACCGTACTAACCACTGCACCACCGTGCCGATAAAAACAAATTTTGGCTTTCAAAAAGTCTTTTTTCAAAAAAGACTCTTGAAAAAGGAGGAAGTCGTCTTATAATCAGGCTCATCTTATATTCGGGTCAATACGGTAAATTAAACAAACATGGGTCAATGATTCAAGGTATCGCTCTGTCCTGACATGAGAAAGAAGTGATCATTCTGTTCTTTTTTCTCTTTAAAAGATAATAAAAAGAACCGATAAGGGTACCATTGAAGTATGGGATCGATAAACAGTACCGGTAAGAGTAATAGTACGTTAAGATGTTAACGATACACATCCCCAGATGGGACCTGGCTTGTGGTAGCCTTGTCTTCCTCTCCATCCCGTGTAAAGGTTGTACTTTGCCTCTGTAAGCAGAAGCCACTGACAAGCTTACTGACACACTCGGGATGTGATGCGTCCTCCTTTGTGCTGTTTCATAGGGCACTTAGCTAGGAGCCCGGCTTGGCTTTTACAGGGGTGGGCTCTGGGGGTCATAATCAGGAATCGGGAATAATTTATTGTCATTTCTTTCGTGTACTTGCATACACAAAAGAAACAAAATTCCGTTTCCTCCAGCCCATAGCAGTGCGACACAAAAGAAAAAAACACACATCAAAACTCCCCAAAACAACACCACCAAAAACATACAAAACCGAGAGAACAAAGCAAAAAAATAGATAAAAATAAAAATAAAAACAGTTAACAACACAGTCCACACAGTGCAACACAGTCCAAAAAATTCCACTGTCCAGAGAACGAACGCCAGCCAGGATGACTGTCAGAACTGCCGGTCTGCATGGGCTAGCAGTTAGCTTAGCCTGCCCCGGATCCGCATCCTGACAGACCTCCCTCGGTGTTAACTCCTCGGGCGCAGCTCCAGCAGGGCCATGGTCCCTGGGCCCACCAGATGCAGCAGACCAGGCTCCCCCAGCCGATCCAACACCAGCTCTCTCAGCCAGACACCTGCGACACACCTCCCTGCACTCCACATGACGACACCAAAAACACAGTCAATGCTAGGTGAGGGAGGCTGCCGCCAGACCGCCCTCGGTGTTATCGGAACTGCCGGTCTGCATGGGCTAGCAGTTAGCTTAGCCTGCCCCGCTTCCGCGTCCTGTCAGACCGTCCCTGGTGTTAGCTCCTTGGGCACAGCTCTAGGCAGGGCCGAGTTCCTTGGGCCCACAGGATGCAGCAGACCAAGCTCTCCCAGCCGATCCAGCGCCAGCTCTCCCAGCCATCAAACGAAGACAAAACAAACCTAGACGCAGACGTGGACAAAGACACTGCATGGACGGCACTGGGCGACGCCGCAAACTCAAGTTCGCACCACCATCTTCCCACACTGGGAGCGGAAGACTTGATAATGTCATTGGGGCTATCAGTGTTACTGCTTATATGTACACTGCTCAAAAAAATAAAGGGAACACATAAGCAATGCAATGTAGCTCCAAGTCAATCACACTTTTGAGATATCAACCTGTCCAGTTAGGAAGCAACACTGATTTGTGAATCAATTTCACCTGTTGGTAAATTGTCTAATTTCCACCAGGTGGAAATTAGACAATTTGCAAGACAACCCCTATAAAAGGAATGGATTTGCAGGTGGTGGCCACAGACCATTTGCCTGTCCTCATCTTTTCTGGCCGATCTTTGGTTAGTTTTTCATTTTGCTAGTGCCCTCACCACTAGAGGTGGCATGAGACGGTATCTGCAACCTACAGAAGTTGCTCAGGTAGTGCAGCTCATCCAGGATGGCACATCAATGCGTGCTGTGGCAAGAAGATTTGATGTGTCTCCCAGCACAGTGTCCAGAGCATGGAGGAGGTACCAGGAGACAGGCCAGTACACCAGGAGACGTGGAGGGGGCCGCAGGAGGACAACAACCCCGCAGCAGGACCGCTATCTGGTCCTTTGTGCAAGAAGGAACAGGAGGAGCACTGCCGGAGCCCTACAAAACGACCTTCAACAGGCCACTAATGTGCAGGTTTCTGCTCAAACAGTGAGAAACAGAATGCATGAGGATGGTATGAGGGCCCGACGTCCACAATTGGGGCCTGTGCTCACAGCCCAACACCGTGCAGCCCGATTGACCTTTGCCAGAGAACATCTTGGTTGGCAGATTCGCCATTGGCGCCCTGTGCTCTTCACAGATGAGAGCAGGTTCACACTGAACACATGTGACAGACGTGAGAGAGTCTGGAGACGCTGTGGAGAACGTTCTGCTGCCTGCAACATCCTCCAGCATGACCGGTTTGGCGGTGGGTCAGTGATGGTCTGGGGAGGCATATCCTTGGAGGGCCGCACAGACCTCTACGTGCTAGCCAGAGGTACCATGACTGTCATTAGGTACCGGGATGAGATCCTCAGACCCATTGTCAGACCATATGCTGGTGCAGTGGGCCCTGGGTTCCTGCTCATGCATGACAATGCTCGTCCTCATGTGGCCAGAGTGTGTCAGCAGTTCCTGTATGTCGAGGGCATTGATGCTATGGACTGGCCTGCACGTTCCCCAGACCTGAATCCAATCGAGCACCTCTGGGACATCATGTCTCGTACCATCCGCCGACGCGATGTCGCACCACAGACTGTCCAGGAGTTGACCGATGCCCTGATCCAGGTCTGGGAGGAGATCCCTCAGGATACCATCCGTCGTCTCATCAGGAGCATGCCCAGACGTTGTAGGGAGTGCATACAGGCACGTGGAGGCCACACACACTACTGAGCCTCATTTTGAATCGTCTTGAAGAATTTCCACAGAAGTTGGATCAGCCTATGTTCTCATTTTCCACTTTGATTTTGAGTATGATTCTGAATCCAGACCTTAATGGGCTAATGATTTTGATTTCCATTGATCATTCTTAGGTTATTTTGCTCTGAACACATTCCTCTGTCTAATAAATAAAGATTTTCAGCTGAAATGTTTCATTCATCGAGGTCTATATTGTGTTTTTAGGTGTTCCCTTTATTTTTTTGAGCAGTGTACATCATCTTCCTCATGAGGATTACAAGACTTTGGGAAGATGTTATGCAGTGCAGCAAGCATTTAAAAACTGCCCCTGATATGGATGCTATGCTTGCAGCCTCCTGAGCTCCAGCCATACATCCACTAGAAGTGTCAGTAGTTTCTCTCCATGCCTCTTTGCAATGACCTGAACTCTCTCAATCCTCTCTATTCTACAGGCATAATGTACACCTTATCTCCTCTAGTCCTGAGCTCAACAACCAGCAGTATACATGTAGCTTGTAGTACCAACTACCCCAGGCCTCCATTCTAAAACACCACAGAAAATAGTCACAACATTTA
>NC_079212.1:48789868-48854868 GCF_029633865.1 Lampris incognitus | reverse complement strand
ATTGTGTTGGCTGTTGTGTGATATACCAGTGTCTCTCTTGTCCTCTCTGCCGCTTTACCCCACT
Source organism: Lampris incognitus (assembly GCF_029633865.1). NCBI lineage: Eukaryota > Metazoa > Chordata > Actinopteri > Lampriformes > Lampridae > Lampris > Lampris incognitus. The sequence continues at coordinate 48,854,804 of NC_079212.1, read as the reverse complement.
CCTTTTTTCCACGTAGGAGTGGTCCTTTTTGACAAGTGTTACTATACTTGGCACAAAAAGTAAGGAAATGTGTGTTTGGTAGATTATTTCTTTGTTGTAACAATGCTTCTTCGCAGTAAATCTTATACCGTTGGAAAGCCTGTTTATTCCTCTTTTAAATGGGGCCACGTGTGTAAGGAACATGCATTTGTGGGATGAACAGCAGAGCTGAGTATGTGGGTTGCGCCCATGAAAAATTTGCCAAATCTTCTCTGCCAATGCCAAACAGCTTATTTTGCTGCTGCTATTGACTCTTGTTTTGAGCTTCCGGTACCCCAGGTGCCTGATAGAAGATTTATTGCCAAGAAGCATTGTTACAACAAAGACATAGTCTACCAAACACACATTTCCTTACTTTTTGTGCTAAGTTTATGTCTCCTTTACCTACAAATAAATCCGAATCAGAAACACTTTCAATTTCATTTCATGCACTTGTGCACATGAAATGAAATGAAACGTCATTTCCCCCAGCCCACAGCAGTGCAGCACAAAGACAAAAACACACATCCAAAAACTACAAGAACACACATATACAAACTAACACATATATTCAATTCAATATGTGCTTTACTGGCATGACATACGTTTGTGTACATATTGCCAAAGCATGTAAAACAACCACAACACAATACAACGATTATAATAATAACAGCAACAATAACAATGATTATGATATTAAACAACAACTGTAGCAATAGGTGCCCTCACCCACTGTCTCTCAGGTTGTGGCAAGATAATATAAATCTTGCTGCAATGCTCGCTGCTGGCCCCCCTCCCAGGACCACCCGCAGCTTACCTGCGCCATCCATTTCCTGCTACTCTGGAATCACATGTTCCAGTTCCTTGACAAAAGCCCCGCACTGTTTTTCAAATGTGTCACATTTAAGGAGGAAGTGCACCTCTGTCTCCACCTCATCTGTCATGCACTGACCACATGTTCAATGCTCTTTTGGCTGCCACGTCTTTTTGTGTCTCCCCTTTTCAATGGCTAGACTGTGGTCACTATATCTAAACTAAAGAAAAATAAAATAAATCACTGTCCAGGAGAATGAATGCCAGCCAGGGTGACTGTTGGAACTGCCGGTCTGCATGGGCTAGCAGTTGGCTTAGCCTGCCCCGCTTCCGCATCCTGTCAGACCGCCCTCAGTGTTTCCTCTTCGGGCCCAGCTCCGGTCAGGGCCATGGTCCTTGGGCCCACAGGAGCAGCAGACTAAGCTCCCTCAGCCGAGACAGCGCCAGCTGTCCCAGCCAGACACCTTTGACACACCTCCCTGCACTCCACTCGATGACACCAAAAACACAGTCAAGGCTAGGCCAGACCACCGCCAGACCACCCTCGGTGTTATCCAAACTGCCAGTCGGCATGGGCCAGCAGTTAGCTTAGCTTGTCCCGCTTCCGCGTCCTGTCAGACCGCCCACGGTGTTTCCTCTTCGGGCACAGCTCCAGGCAGGGCCGTGGTCCATAGGCCCACAGCACGCAGGAGACCAAGCGCTCCTAGCTGATCCAGCACCAGCTCTCCCAGCCATCAAACGAAGACAAACCTAGACACAGACGTGGACGAAGACACTGTATGGACGCTACTGGGTGAGGCCGCCGCAAACATGAATTTGTGCCGCCATGCTGAATTAACTTTAAATTTGAATACAAACAGAGACACAAATATGGACGAAAGGGCTGAAAAATTACAGACAGAGGCAAACACAGACAAAGATACATGCATGCAGGTGGCGTCCAAAAAAAAAGAAGCTAAGTTCGTCCTGCAGTACACTTCACTTGAGATTTGGGTCAGCGTGAGCGGAAATCTGCAGGGGATCTTGTAGGCTTTGGGTACATTTCACACTGGGTGATAAAAGACCTCGGGCGAGGGCCTGCCAACTCTACAGGCCTTAGAGAACTGCCTCCGATCATAATCTTCCTTATTAGACTCCAGCAGAAATAGTGAAGATGCAGACTGTATTATGAGATTCCCTTTGATTGCGCAGAAGATGATCTGCTGGTGGCTGTTGCGGATTAGGAAATGCTCGAAAGGGAGTTGTTTCCTTGGTAGACACAGTTAAAGGAGATCCTTGCGGTTAGGGAAGTTACCTCTGGGTGGTCTGTTTCAATTCAAACAGTTCTGTCAAAGAATTGTCTTGTAGAAAGTTGAAGGTTCAGAGACTGGCACCTTGAGATGGCAGCAGACTGCACCATTCTTGTGTTCATTAATAGATTTATGACTTAAGGCGGACGCATACGGGTTTATGAAAGCCGCTGCATTATAATGATGATGATGATGATGATGATTATCATCATCATTATTATAAGTGATAATTGAGAGGGATTCTTTTTGTATGAGTCTATACATTGATTTTTAGAAAAGTCCTGCTCATTCTACCTTTAAACAGGTGGTTATAGCCAGTCCAAATGTCCTGTGCTAGTATTGCAGTGTAGAACATCAGTGGGCAATAAAGCCACGATGTATTAAACACAGTCCCACGTCACTTCGCTGCATGTTTTCATCAGCAGTCATTCTTTGCGAACACGCCATTTTCCTGTTTTGCAGTTTCAGATGGTGAGTGTACACTTGCTTCCTACCTCACGTGTCCCCTGACCGCTATACAATATAATACGTCACGTGGCATCAGCGGAGGAAGTAGAGGCTTTTCAAAGTTTGGCATCTGTATTTATATATCTATAACATCCTACAGAACTCCTTCATGACGTCACATGAATTAACTGAACCCCACTGTAACCTCCTAATTCAGTGTTTCTCAACCCAGTCCTCAAGGAACCCCTATCCTGCATATTTTCTTTGCCACCCTGAATAGGTACCTGTTTGTAGTTATTCAACCAATCAGCAATGAATTTTGTCAGATGTTGCACACCTTGCATAATAAGTGCTGCGAGATGATTGGTCGAGTAAGTACAAGCAGGGCTACCTATGCAGGGTTACAATGAAAATCTGCAGGATAGGGGTTCCTTGAGAGCTGGGTTGAGAAACACTGCCCTAATTACAAGCCAGCAACACTGGATCATATCATAATACAGCATCATACTGGAAGTGGGGGCGTAGCGGTCTATTCCGTTGCCTACCAACACGGGGATCATCAGTTCGAATCCCCGTGTTACCTCCGGCTTGGTCAAGGGTCCACACAATTGGCCGTGTCTTTGGGTGGGAAGCCGGGTGTGGGTATGTGTCGTGGTCGCTGCACTAGCGCCTCCTCTGGTCGGTCGGGGCGCCTATTCGAGTGGGAGGGGGGACTGGAGGGAATAGTAGCGTGATCCTCCCACGCGCTACGTCCCCCTGGCAAAACTCCTCACTGTCAGGTGAAAAGCGGCTGGCGACTCCACATGTATCGGAGGGGGCATGTGGTAGTCTGCAGCCATCCTCGGATCGGCGGAGGGGGTGGAGCAGAGACCCGGACGGCTCGGAAGAGTGGGGTAAATTGGACAGGTACAATTGAGGAATAAAACGGGAGAAAAATGCCCATGACTTGAACACACACACACACACACACACACACACACACACACACAGAACCAGGCTTAACCAGGCTTTTATTGTGTTTAGGGAAATGAGAGCCGGCGGTTGTTTGGACTAGTGACTCCAGATGCCTTAGCCTTGTCTGACTTCTACACACAATCCTTCCTTCATCTGAGAGAGAGAGAGAGAGAGTGTGTGTGTGTGTGTGTTCCTCTCTGGTCAGTGTGTCTATGTACTAAGTCTTTGTGTGCTTAGTGATCATTTAAAGCCTAAGTTCGTCATTACGTTGCACAGTAGCTTCTTCACTAAGGACCTGGGTGCCCGGGTCGTTATGAACTGGAGGATAACAGGCTTGAAGCTTGGGGTTTGTTTGAGCACAGCGTTGCGTAATCGTGGGTATTCTTGTGTACCCATGGACAATTTATCCGGAGAACAGAAAAAGAAGAATATAACCCAACAACTGGTGAAAGAAAACCCTACAATGCCGTTGATATGGGATGCTAAAGATCTTTGTAGCCACTAAACCTTTCAATTCCAATATTATAAGTGTACATTTATTTTGGGAAAATGGTGGCGCCTGGCGGCCTGTCCAGGGTGTCTCCCCGCCTGCCGCCCAATGGCTGCTGGGATAGGCTCCAGCATCCCCGCCACCCTGAGAGCAGGATAAGCGGTTTGGATAAGGGATGGATGTTCATTAGTCACTGTTTGATATCTGTGAAATGCCCTCTAAAGTCCCCTCTAAAGTCACACATTGTAATTTAAGATTACACCATGGACGGCATGGTGGCCCAGTGGTTAGTGTTTTGTACTTTATAGCACTTATATTAGTAATGAATGGACCGGAGACCAAGGCATAACGTTGACCTTTTACTAGGCATATCTTCAAGTCTCTACACTCGCGCATGCGCGCTCATTACATATCAAAACCTGCTCACTACATCTCCCCCTTTTAAACGGATACTTTCAGGATCTTTACAGAAAAATTAAATCATATGTTAATAAAGCCTAATGCTGATTTTACCAACAAGGCAGGGGAACAGCTGGCACCTTAAACATCTTTGTAAACGTGAGCGTATATAAACTGGTTAAATGAACTTCACATTTCACATCTCATATCTAGACACACATTTCACATCTCATATCTAGACACACATTTCACATCTCATATCTAGACACACGTTTCACATCTCATATCTAGACACACGTTTCACATCTCATATCTAGACACATATTTCACATCTCATATCTAGATGCACATTTCACATCTCATTTTCCTTTTTTTTTTTTTTACCTATGAACATATCAAGACAAGTACATATAACCTAACTGAGAGGTAGGGTAGACTACCTGATCCTCTCTCTTGTGGTATGGAGGTTATTCTGCTCCGCGTATACTCACAACACTAAACTACAAACTCAGTCTTTTAACAGGCTTGACTGCCCTGCCAACTCTGGCGTGTAGTCCAGAGTCCGGCTGGCTTCCAGACGGTGAAGGCACTACTCTCAAATGAGAACGGTTTCTTCGGAGACTGCCTGTTGAGGTTTGGATCACGTATGAACGTGGTGTCCCTGCTGATCTAGAGACGACTCCTTTGTGTGGAACATTCCGTATCCAAACTCTCTGACCTGGTTGGAGTGGTGGTGTCTCCCGTGCTCTATGTCGTCTGTTGTGTCCTTCCGCCTGTTGTCTTTTAAGCTCCTGGTCTTTCAACTCAAAAGCTCTCAAGTCTGGCCATGCTGGTTTGAGAGTGCGTGGACACACCGGAAGGGGTGTTTGGATGTTGCGCCGGTGATACTCCATGGGCAAGAGGAGTTGCTCTGTACGCCATAAGCGCTTTGTGAGGGTCCTCACTCTTCTGCAACAAGGATTTCACAGTCTTTACTTCACGTTCAGCTTCCCCATTGCTTTGCGGGTAACGGGGGCTACTGGTAACATGTTGAAAGTTATAATCTTTAGCAAAATCTGCGAACTCTGCAGCAGCAAACTGCGGTCCGTTGTCTGTGACGAGTGTATCCGGCACCCCGTGGCGGCTAAAGATGACTTTTATCTTCACAATCACAGCTGTTGCTGAAGCGCTTGTTAAATTGGCAACCTCAATGTATCTTGAATAGTAATCAATGACTACTAAATGTTGACCCTTCTTCCACTCAAATAAGTCAGCTGCTAGCCGTTCCCATGGGCATGATGGTAAGGGTGTGGTCATCAGAGGTCCTGTGGCATTTTGACTCTCTTTAGCACAAATTTCACACTGACGTACCTTCTCTCTGATCTGTTTTGTCAGCCCAGGCCACCACACTGCTTCATGGGCCCTGGCCATGCATTTCACCATTCCCTGGTGACCCTGGTGGATTTTGTCCAAGATGTCCTGTTGCATGCTTGCTGGAATCAGTATTCTCTTTCCTTTCATCAACAGGTCGTTTCTGTATTGCCAGAAAGGCTTTAACTGTGGCACAGAACTGCTTCTTTCCCATCCTGTGTGGATCAGGGAGGACAGCTGCTTACATACTGGATCTTCTTCTTGTGCTCTTCTTATTTGTAGCAACTTCTCAGGTGAGGCCGGGAGTTGCTGAATGACCTCATTGATTTGAGCTGTGACGTCGTTCTGAAGCGCAAGGTCTTCCTCTGTTGGGGTGGAGCTCTTGATAGAGCATCAGCTGCAATACGATTTTTCCCTAGTACATGTACGATTGAGAAGGAAAAACGCAGAAGTCTCAATCTGAAGCGCATTATACGAGGCGGGACGTCATCCAGCGGCTTTGAGCTGAGAAGACTGATTAACGGTTTGTGGTCGGTTCGCATCACAAAGTGTAGGCCCAGGAGGTAGGTCTGAAATCTTTCGCAAGCCCAGGTGACAGCAAGGGCCTCCTTTTCAATTTGGACATATCTGCGCTCTGTTTCAGTCATGCGGCAAGATATGAAAACAACTGGCCTCCAGTCTCCAGGTTCTTGAAGCTGAGATAAGACCCCTCCTAATCTGTAAGACAATGCGTCTGCTGACACCCTGGTCGGTTTCTCTGGACTGTACTGGGCAAGGACAGTAGATGAGTTGAGCTCGTTTTTCAACTTTTCAAAGGCACACTGCTGCGCTGCTCCCCACATCCACATGTTTTCTGCTTTCAGGAGTTCTGTGATTGGCCCAGTGAGCTCTGCAATGTTAGGAGAGAATGTCCCCACATAGTTGACCGTCCCCATGAAGCGTTTTACGTCAGCCACATCTTTGGTTGGTGGCATCTCTCTAATTGCCCTAATCTTCTCAGGATCTGCTTGTATGCCCTCTGAACTGACAACGTGTCCGAGAAATCTGACCTGTTTCACTGCGAACTGACATTTGTCATTCAGAGTTAGACCCTGCTGCTGCAGTCTTTGCAACACTTGATGCACCCTGTCATCATGCTCTTTGGGCGTGGCACCGAACACCAGGATGTCATCCGCATGACACAAAGTTCCTTCTAGGCTGTCAAGCATCTGCGTTAAATGCTTCTGAAAGTGTTCTGGCGCGGACGATATTCCAAAGGGAAGCCAATTAAAACAATAACGCCCAAATGGTGTGATGAAGGTGGTGAGTGGGGCTGAATCGTTGTGCAAAGGCACCTGCCAAAAACCGGCAGTGGCATCCAGTTTGGAAAAAATCCTAGCTCCAGCTAGCTTAGCTAGCGTCTCATCAACAGCTGGAAGAATATGTTGCTCCCTGCACACATTTTCGTTCAGGCGGGTTAGGATGTTAGGTCGACACATATTCTAATTTTTCCATTAGGTTTTGGTACTACGACCATTCCTGAGCACCACTCTGTAGCTTCCTCTATGGGAGAAATAATGCCCATTTCCTCCATCCTTTTTAACTCTTCTTGAACTTTTCCTCTTAAGGGCAATGGCACACGGCGTGGCACAGCGAGGGCAAAGGGAGTGGCATTTTCTTTTAATTTAATTTTGTATTCTCCCTCTAGCTTACCTAAGCCTGTGAAAACTCTGGGATATTGTTCTTTGTAGCTTACCTCAGCTTCTGTGATAGCTTGCACAGGGCTGAGCAGGCAGAGGTCTTGTATCGCTGGTAAGCCAAGCAAAGGAGTCACTAACCCTGGCACAACATACATTTGATGCTTCGCTACAATTCCATTGTGACTAATATCCGCAGTAAAATGTCCCTTCACCTCTATGGGAGAGTTACTTGGTCCACACAGTCTTTTGGTTGTCAGTAGCAGCTTTCCATGTCGCTTTTGTGAATACAAATGTGCCGGGATAGCTGTCACTGCAGTGCCCTTGTCCAACTTGAACTTCATCTGCTGACCATTCACTGCAACCGATTTCTGCCAGAATGTGTTGGATTTTGTACAATTCACTGTGCCCAGGAACAATGTCTCTACGCTTTCATCCAAGTCATTTTCCTTAATTTCTTCCACTCTCATTTTCGTTTTACAAACAGGGGCAAAATGCCCCCTTTTCTTACATTTCCTGCACTCAGCAGTGCGCGCGGGACATACATTGAACGAATTTTCATGTGTCTTCCCACATCTGCCACATTTAGTGTTTGCATTATTTTGCACTCTTTCCTTTGGTTTAAAACCACCTTTTCCGTAAGGAGAGTATTTCTGTTTGAACTTGAATCTAACTGCATCCATGTTTGCATCTGTGCTACTCTGTCTCAATGCAGGCTGTTGCTTTTTAATTTCCTCACTCTGGCGGATTTGTGTGACAGCTTCCACGAGAGTCAACTCAGAATCTAGCTGTAACTTCTCTGCAAGTCCATGGTCTCTGGTACCTATGACAAGGCGGTCTCTGACCATCTCATCTTGGAGAATACTGACATACTGACAATACTCAGCCAGTTTATGCACAGCAGTAATAAACGCTTCAACCGTCTCACCAGGCTCCTGGCTACGTTTGCTGAATTTAGCTCTTTCCTAGATCACGTTATGCTTGCATATGAAATGTTTATCGAACGCTTGCTTTACTTGGTCCTACTTTTTCTTGTCCTCCTCCGTCAGTGCTGACGTGTTCAGAATGTCCTCCGCCATGTCTCCCATAGTGTAAACTAGCGAGTTCACTCTTGACTCTGCATTTAGTCCTGCTGCCGCTATGCGCAATCTTTCAAAACCTCGCATCCAATTAGGCCAACTACCAAAGTCTCCCAAGTCAAATGCTTCAGGCGGACTTATTGAAAATAGAGAATCCATTCTGTTTTACCTTCCGAATGCTCCTCTCAAACGTTGCATCAACGCAGCTCCACGTTAGCGTTAGCTCTGCTAGCTCACTCGGCCAATTCAAAAGTTATTTTCTCACGTAGTCAAACTGCACAGAACATTCCGGTCACTTGTGTCGGGTGATTGTATTTATCTCAGAGGCAAGGACGACTACTTCTGACACCATGTCTTGTACTTTGTAGTACTTATATTAAGTAATGAATGGACCGGAGACCAAGGCATAACGTTGACCTTTTACGAGGCATATCTTCAAGTCTCTACACTCGCGCATGCGCACTCATTACATATCAAAACTTGCTCACTACAGTTAGCGCTGTCACCTTACAGCAAGAAGGTCCTGGGTTCAAACCCTGGGGTTGTCCAACCTTGGCGGTCATCCCAGGTTGTCCTCTGTGTGGAGTTTGCATGTGTCTGCAGTGGGTTTTCTCCGGGTGCTCCGGTTTCCCCCACCATCAAAAAGACATGCATGTTAGGGTTAATACTCCTGTCTGTGCCCCTGAGCAAGGCATGGCAAGACGAACTGGAGTTGGTCCCCGGGTGCTGCATGGCGGCTGCATTCTGCTCCTAGCTACACAGCTAGGATGGGTTAAATGCAAAGAAGAATTGCCCCACGGGGATCAATAAAGTATATGAAAATAAAAAAGATGGACCAATACTGATTTCTATGTCATGATGTGCGCGAAATACAAGTCGGTTAAACTTATTATTAAGGTACAGAGCTGCCGGTCTACATGGGCTAGCAGTAAGCTTGGCCTGCCCCGCTTCCGCGTCATGTCAGACTGCCCTCGGTGTTTCCTCTTCGGGCGCAGCTCCAGGCAGGGCCGTGGTCCCTGAGCCCACAGGACACGGCGGAGCAGACCAAGCTCTCCCGGCCGATCCAGCGCCAGCTCTCCCAGCCATCAAACGAAGACATACTTAAACGTGGACAAAGACACTGCATGGTCGGTACACCAATATTTTTTCCTAGGATGAATCCGGATTCCCACCCTCAAGCGCTAGGATTGGCCAGATCTGTCTGTCAGTCAACTTTCCGGATTCATCTTAGGAAAAAAAATATTCGCTTACCGTACATACACAGTTAAGTTGGCACAGTTAGCTTGGTTGCAAACGTGGCTAATGGCTAACAGTTAGCTAGCAAACGTGGCTAGGGTTAGGGTAGAGGCTAGTTCCCATCGATGCAGAGAACGGAAATTGAGTAGAGAACGGTCAACTGAGCATGCGCGAAATGCCTCTACCATGCCTCCACACGCCCCGCGTAGCATCCAGGCGCTGGGATTCTAGGAAGACCCGCCCCTACTCTGCGTCTGATTAGCTAACTTTAACCCTAACGCCGCCCTAACCCTAACCTTAACCTACCCAAACAATGGAGGCAACGAGTACTTGCGCATGCTCAGTTGACCGTTCTCTGCATCGATGGGAACTAGCCTCTACCCTAGGGTTAGGGTTGTTGCGCATTCTCATCGGCCTTGACTGACAGGCAGATCTGGCCAACCCTAGCGCCTGAGGGCGGGAACTTTCCGGATTCATCCTAAAAAATATTCGTGGACGGTACTGGGTGAGGCCGCCGCAAATGTGAATTCGCGCCGCCATCTTCCCACACCGGAAGAGGAAAAAAACCCTCCCCGCACCACCGAGAAGATGAGACACTTTTCAGAACTATGCCGGCTAATATACGCAAGAGGTTTTCGGACAATGTTTAACCTCATAGACTAAACTGTGTTCCGTTTTGACTGTTTTCTGAACGTTTTAGACTCGTCGACTACTCGTTAGGAACATCCCTAGTCATGACGTCAGTCGTATGAAGTAAACGTCACTTTTTTGTAAAATGTTTTTATTATTCTATTTACCACGTCAGCGTTTTGCCAATGCCGCTGTTCTTCGATGCGGACCACCATAGTGGATTTCCTTTGTCACCACCCGGCCCACCGTTAACGCTAGTTCTTCAATGCTGCGAAACATGGCGTGAAACTGCTTGATCTGAACCCTTACCAGCGACTCCCTCGGCTTCCGCGGTAGCTGCTGTGTCACACGTGGAGCCCCCAGCCCACTCCTCCATCCCTCTTTACCCCGCCATTGAACAGGTCAAAGGTCACATCACCACAGAGCTGTGAATGAGAGCGATGCTTTGTTCACTTCTTTGGTCTTTGTTATCTGACTGAGTCACACGCGCGTGCACACGCATTACACATGCATGCATGCATGCATCACACACAGTCAGATCGACACACACTAACAAGCATGCATGCACACGTGTACACACACACACACACACACACACACACACACGGGCATGCAGTCTTTTTCTCTCTCTTCCTTTTCATTGCACTTACTCTCTCTTTCTTATTCCTCAGAAGTAAGACTTAATGGCGCCAGGGTTCGTTTAGCCTTTTGTAGGGAGTTTGAATAAACTCATATTATGATCAAACTCCATGGCCCCTGGCACAAATCTTAATCTAGTCAACTTCTTACATTCTGTTTTCTTTGTCCAACATGGAGGTTACAGATTAAAGAGATTACATGTTAATTTGACCTGGACAAAGCCACATGTGTGCATCAGCCCATCCATATGTAAGCAGAGAGAAGACTTAAGAAGTGCAGTGGGCATCAAGGTGGCTTGCAGGCTATGACCTTGTTGTAAGAAATGTTGTAATAATGATCCTGGTAAGGGGAAAGGCCAAGGACATAGATGTTCGCATGCATGTCTGGGTGTGCTGGTGGGCAGTGTTAGGTCAGAACATGGAGCATGGGAAAAACCCAGGTTGGAGACACAGACCCTGATTTGGGTAAGGGACCATTGGAAAAAGGATTCCTAGAGTTTATTTGTGAGTGTTGATCTTTACACATCTTTACACATCTTTTCCCGTGGCAGAGACTTTACACAACTTTACACATCTTTACAGATCTCTCCACTTAGCAAACTGGAGAGGCCTGGTGGTGGGGGGGCTCTGATGAGACTTCAGGAGGGTCACCTCCACGCTCCAACCAGTTAGCTGTGGGTCCATCTTATGTTTGAATGAGGAGCAGAATTTTTCATTAGTGAAACCTTTTGAGGACTTTTGAAGAATTCCTAAAGAGAATTCCTCCTACAGCACATTATGTACTTCTCTAGTTCATAGTTCATATCCCAGTATAAGCTACTTTATGTATTTTAGTTTCCGTTTTGCAAATATCTCTGCAGGCTGTGCAGGAAAAGCCCTTGCAAGTTCGAACCAAGCTGATGGGTTGATGGATAAATAGCTAATACGCGTTTAATAGAAAATCCATCCATTATCCAAGCCGCTTATCCTGATCAGGGTCGCGGGATGCTGGTCCCTGTGAATACTGCAGATTCCCCTGGTTTCCAGTATCTGTCATGGTCGCAGATTTGAAAGAAAAGTTGGCAAAAAGGTGCTACGAGGAGTTTTGAGATTTTCGTTGACTTTGCGCATCCCTGTGGAAATGAGCGGTAGTGTTTCGCAGAACGACCTCATTTTGCATGAGCATTTCCTCTTGCCACAAACATCCGCGGTCACCCTCTTCTAGCTCGTGCATTTAATTTGAAGAGAAGAGTGAGAGATGTGGTGTTTTTTGGGGGTAAAAAAGTGTTTGAGGTATTGGATCTCTAATGGTGGCTATGTGGGCAGCACGGTGATGCAGTGGTTAGCGCTGTCGCCTCACAGCAAGAAGGTCCTGGGTTCGAACCCCGGGGATGTCCAACCTTGGGGGTCATCCCGGGTCGTCCTCTGTGTGGAGTTTGCACATGTTCTCACTGTGTCTGCAGTGGGATTCCCCCGGGTGCTCCGGTTTCCCCCACCATCAAAAAGGTGTACGTGTTAGGGTTAGTACTCCTGTTTGTGCCCATGAGCAAGGCATGGCAAGACGAACTGGAGTTGGTCCAGCTGCCCACTGCTCCTGGCTACACAGCTAGGATGGGTTAAATGCAGAGCAGAATTTCCCAGCGGGGTGACTGCTGGGATAGGCTCCAGCATCCCCGTGACTCTGAGAGCAGGGTAAGCGGTTCAGATAATGGATGGATGGATCAATAGAGTATACCAAAGGAAATAAAAATTTGTAAAATGATTTTACAACCTTTTAGAAAGTATTCTGAATGGAGCACAACTTTTAAAAACATTTCCACTCTTGGGAGACACATTTTGGTCAGAGCTGATCAGAAGGTAATACATGACGGCCCAACTCGGTGCTTTTCCTGGTCCTGGTGCCATGGAAGAGATCAGCGTTGTGAGGCTCAGTGGTCCAGTTTGCTCTGGCAAGCCAGCACGAAGTTCCCTCTGTCTCTCCACCACACCTATGCTCATCTTTCTCTCTGTCCTCCCTCTCATCCTCCTGCTCTCTTTCTCTTTCTTCAGCCTCTCATTTTCTCCTCTTTATTCCTCCTGCTTCCTTTTTTCCCTTCTTTCTCTTTCTCTCACCAATTCCTCTCTCTCTGTGTCTGTCTCTCTGCCTCTGTCTGTCTGTCTCTCTTTCTCTGTCTGTCTCTCCGTCTGTCTGTCTGTCTGTCTGTCTGTCTGTCTGTCTGTCTGTCTGTCTGTCTGTCTGTCTGTCTTTTGCTGTCTCTCTCTCTCCCTCCCTCTCTCTCTCTGTCTCTCTCTCGCTCTCTCGCTGTCTCTGTCTTTCTCTCTCTCTCGCCCCCCCCCATCAGTGTCCAGACGGAAGGGGTGGTGCATTCCACCAGCGTAGAGACCAGTCCTCTCTTTCAGCCAGTGGCTCATAGAGTGACAGAGGAATTAGAATAAGAATGGCTGTCTATTCAGCCCACTGCCCCGGTGACGAGGCAGGGGCAGAGGGTGAGGGAGAGCTGGGGGGGTGGCGCTAGAGAGAGAAAGCGGGAGGAGAGGGGGGCAGCGGGGGTTTGGCGCACACTCAGCTCCGATTGGCCGGTAGTGTTCCCTCTGTTTTTACATTGCGCGCCGTAGGTTGTGCTTGCAAGTTGTCTTTTTTTTTTTTTTTTTAATGCACATATTGACAGACGTGTACCCCCCACATGTGCATGCACGCGTAAAAATACACATTGGTGCCCAGCCCTGTGTACATACACGCTGGATTACTAGTATACTAGTGTACACACACACACACACACACACACACACACACACACACACACACACACACACACACACACACACACACACACACACACAAACACACACAGCGAGAGAGAGAGAGAGAGAGAGAGAGAGGAGAGAGAGGGAGAGGAGAGGAGAGAGAGGGAGGGAGAGGAGAGAGAGAAACGGAACCTGCCTGCAGAGAGACCCAGAGAGAGGGATTGCTGCTGCGCAGTGCAGAGAGGAGAGTGGTGAATTGTGGTTGTGTGAGTACTTAGTCAAGCTGTTGTTGATCAAAGTTAGCGTTGGTTTTCCCTTGTTTTAAAGTCGTTAGTTATGGGTAAGGTGAGTAGTATTTAAAACAGAAATAATGTGACCACACAGACGTTATGTGGGTGCACACGGCCGGCGTTAACCTCTGGGCAGACAGAGCTACTGATGGGGTCAGCACTGCGAAGACCTGCAAATTAAGCCTTTCATTTATGTCTTCTTTCAAATTCTTAATATATGTTTTTTTTTTTTTCATTTTACTCTTAAGTGTTTGGCTACTTTCTGTTCTGTCTAAATGTGGTTTACTTACTTGTACAAAAAGTTGGCCGGGCTTTGGTTATTCCATGCTATTGGCTGTGAAGGATTTGGACAAGTTGGGTGAGGATTTAGTTGTGATGTCGCTGCCGTTGTGTGTCGGCCGTGGCTAAACTGTAAGCTTGCTTAACTATTTAGCTGTTAAACTCTAACCATGTTTTAGTTGCGTAACTGCAATGGATTTGTTGATTCACTCTCAAGAGGAAATGGCGTGGTGCGGTGAAAATGTACAAAACGGTGTAGGCCATACTGTATGTGGCTCTATATAAAGCCATGTATCATGTCTAAATATTACACAGACTAAACTTTTTGAAGCAACACAAATTGACAGTATTGTTATAAGCAAGGACTGGGAGTAGTGCTGATTCCATGTTAATAACGTACAGTAACAGACGGTAAAAAAATACCATGAACTTTTTATCATTATTGTGAAATTTGATAGTTAAAATTGCTCATCTGCATTTCCATAAAACTTTACTTTTACACCTCCCCAGCCAGTTGGGTGGAGAGATGCTTTTTCCATAATGCTAAGTTTATTAAGTTGTTCGGCAGTGGCTTTCTCTGGTTCTCCAGTGGCAGAGAGGCTTTACACATCTTTATAGATCTTTACACATCTTTACAGATCTTTTCCAGTGGCAGAGAGGCTTTACACATCTTTACAGATATTTGGAGATCTTTGCACATCTCTACAGATCTTTACACATCTTTATAGATCTTTGCAGATCTTTTCCAGTGGCAGAGAGGCTTTACACATCTTTATAGACCTTTACAGATCTTTACACATCTTTACAGATCTTTTCCAGTAGCAGAGAGGCTTTACACATCTTTACAGATATTTGGAGATCTTTGCACATCTCTGAACATCTTTACAGATCTTTATAGATCTTTACAAATCTTTTCTAGTGGCAGAGAGGCTTTACACATCTTTACAGATCTCTCCACTTCGCAAACTAGAGAGGCCTGGTGGTGGTGGTGGGGACTCTGAACACTCTTGAGGAGGGTCACTTCCATGCCCCAACCAGTTAGCTGTGGGTCCGTCTCATGTTTGAATGAGGAGAAGGAAAGCAGAATTCTTCATTAGTGAAACCTTTTGAGGACTTTTGAAGAATTCCTAATGAGAATTCCTCCTACAGCTATTATGTACTTCCCTAGTTCATAGTTCATATCCCAGTATTGCAGTAAGCTACTTTATGTATTTTAGTATCCATTTTGCAAATATCTCTGTAGGCTGTGCAGGAAAAGCCCTTGCAAGTTTGAACCAAGCTAGAAAGTTCAAAGTTTAAAAAATTGAGCACAGAAGGTTAAGGATGAGATTGTTGCATGCTTTTGTATAGTGTCTTATATCATATACCATATCCCAGCTGCCTTTATGGGTTCCTGGAAAGGGTTTTTACCCTGCGTATTGTAAACGGTATGTCGCATTTCCATCAAGCATGAATTGAATAGTTGGTTGTCCCGGATGCCATTAGAAAATGACTTTATACATGGTAACTGTTGGTGTGTCAGCATAGGATGCCTCTTCAGTGCTTCTTCTCAACAGTGTGGGAGCTGGACCACGTGGAGCCTCTTTTGTCAAGCAGGGTGTAAATATGCTTGCCAACAAAGACTTATGCTGGGTTGCTTTAGTACAGACTTCAGATCAGAAACTTACTCTAAGGTTGTAAGTAAATCCCGTAGACTGAAGAAATTGTCATGAATCAGAAAACCACTCATTGGACATATTTATATCCAGAAATCATAGCTTTCTGTGGAACGATGGTCATCGCAGCACATTTTGCTTTTCTATTTGTTGTTCTTCTCACAAACTTAGTACATGGCTTTCCCTTCCTGTGGCCACAGTTGTGCCAGGCTACAGATTGGTTTAGTGTGTGACATGAAAGCTGTGTATTCTTGGTCACTGCTGTGTGTGTGTGTGTGTGTGTGTGTGTGTGTGTGTGTGTGTGTGTGTGTGTGTGTGTGTGTGCCTATACTCACAAACACACACACACATGGCCCTGGCCCTATTCAGTGAGCAGAGCTCTATGTTTGTGGAGCCTGAGTACACAGCGAAGTCTTTTTCTGTGCATTGTGCCTCAGCACAATCACACAGACCCCAGAAAACACCCTTAAACCCCTTCAGTACATTACAGTTAATCAAATCACCCCATAGAAAAGGCACAAGGTGGTTTCAAGCTTTTTCATTTCATGTCCTTATACCAGCCGTAAAACGATATACTGTACGGTCTCTGCAATACATGGCAATTGAGGTCGTTTGTATGTCTCCTCACTCATAATCAGTTGCATGGGTCTTTGTCTTGCAGCCAGAGAGCCAGCCCGTGTCCTCCGCCCAGCCACCCTGATGTCCGTCATGGCTGTGTATCTGGGCCTCCTCGTGCTGGGTGAGTTGAGCCCTCTGATTATTTCTGTCTTCATAGCTCAAGTTTTGAAAATCAGCTCATAGAGAAGATTTAATGTATGCGAAAATATGTAGTCAAACACACTGTGATAGTTAAAGATTTTACGATTTTATTTTTTGTTTTATTTTTGGTTGTCACACTTTAACATGGGGATAAGTGAGGGCAGTTTAACACTAGAACGGCCAAGGCCGTCGTTTTGATGGTTTTGGATTTTCAAAGTTTAACAACTTTGCGGGAGGAAAAAGATACAGACCTGCCGCTCCCTGAATGCTTCTAAAACTGCATATAAAATTAGTTTTAGATCAATTGCACAAAAAGTTATAAGATCTACCTAAAACGACCATGAGCGGTCAAAATGACTGCTCGTAATTTGTGCGTCATGTCAGTATTTATGACGTGTTGGTGGCGTCATTTCCTTCATGAAGTTCGTTGCTCTGTCCTAGAAGCACACTAGCGTCCTCCAGTGCAGAGAAATAGTCTAAACTTGATTTGTGATTATTTCCAGCATGTCTGGTTACAGACGCCGTTACAGATGCACCATGACTACCACCGCTGCAGTATTTATGGGCGCTGGACAGTGGCCATTTTAAATTGTTTAAAATAGTATTAAAGTTGTTAAAATGTTAATTTTGGTGTCAGTTAGTTTCATAACAAACACACCAACATATGTAATGCGTTAATATCTCAATTGGTTATTTATCTTGACAGCATATAGAGTTTAAAGCCCGCGGCGGTCATTTTGACCACCTATGGTCATCTAGTATTTTTTAAGTTCCGGTCGTTGTTTGGGACTGTTTCAATATTTATTTCGGTTCTTTTTTAAAATGTCACGTTTTATAGGCCTTGTTACGTTTGTTAGATTAGCAATATGTGTTTTCTGTTTTGTTTTTCAGGTAATATTTTCACTTTTTTAATTTTGCTATTCAAGTTTGACCATGTCTCTCTGATGTTTAAATTGTTTAAAAATAATATTAAAGTTGTTAAAATGTTAACTTTGGTGTCAGTTAGTTTCCTAACAGACATACTAACATATGTAATGCGTTAATATCTCGTTTTAGGTAGGAGCGAAATCCCTTACGTCTAGCAGAAGGCTTTTGATATGAAATGTGTATTACTTTGTGGATGTGTCCATAGACTAGACTAAATCAAACAAGACAAAATTCAGCTGATTGTCCTATTGTGTCTTTTTATTATTCACTGTCACTGCAAATCCATCTTATCTGTATAGTCACTATGGAGCTAAGACTATCAGTGTTATGGGATGGAAACACCCTCCTCTCTGCTACTGTGTTATCTGCAGTTTACCATCATGTTCTCTGTCTCTGTCTCTCTCTCTCTCTCTCTCTGTCTCTCTCTGTCTCTCTCTGTCTCTCTCTCACTGGGTGTGTTAGGGTTGTGGTCAGTAGTATTTTGGGAGGGTCTTCCACCTTTCTACTCGCGGGTGAAAGGTACAGTCGAGGTATACATAAAAGTCACAGGGAAACCAGTTGTGGGGACTGGGTGAGACCAAACCTCCCCCCTCTCTTTCCACCTGGTCCCTCACCATCTCTTTTTCCCGTTGTCTACTTGCTTTTTAGTTTGATCCCCGTTTTGAGTGTCAGCGAGGACACACGTGCTTCATGAGTTACAGGGCACGCTGCTGGGAGTTTTGCAAGTGGAAGTGAGAGATTAACGGAAGGAGAGTAAATGATGGAGGGATTATAGTTGCACTCTTTCATTACACCAGCGTGAGAAAAAGGGACAGTAGGAGGGCTCCGATGACAACAGCGGAAGGTTGTGTCTGTTTGTGTTTGCATGTTGTGGAGCTGCAGGATGTCCCAGCAGCTCTGCACCATGCAGGAGAAACATGCGGAAAATAGGGACAGCTGTGTGTAAACGGGACCAAACATTAAGTATGTGAGAAACTGAGCCGGAGTTTTACGATGCCATCTCTTGGCTCATATGTTGCCTGTGGTGCCAATTAGGTTATCAGTCTGTCATCACCTCCCTGGTATCACCTCCCTGGTATCACCTCCCTGGCATCACTTCCCTGGTATCCAGCTGCTGTGTTCATAATAACACAACAATGGATGGCGTTAAGCTGCGTGTTTGGAGATAACACAGGTGGGAAGAACATGGACGCAAGGTTACACACCGGCAAGTGTGTGTGTGTGTGTGTGTGTGTGTGTGTGTGTGTGTGTGTGTGTGTGTGTGTGTGTGTGTGTTTGCATGAATTCAGATAATACTGAAAGGTAAACATCCACACCCACCAGTCTGTTTTCAACCCTTCCACCGTGTGCTGTGTGTTGCTATTGTGAGAGTCATGGGAAAGAGAATATCCTCATTGATTCGTATTATTTTCTCTGTATCGCCCTCAGACTCTCTGACTCTCCGTCTCTTCTCTCTCATTCTCTCTTTCTATCCCCGTCTTCCCTCCAGCTCGCTGAGTTGCCTCTGAATTGTCTGCTTCTGAGTTGTCGTTATGCCTGGTCCAGTGTTATTTTATGCGGCCTAGTCACAGCTGCAAAGCACAGTTGTTTGTTCTGCATAGTGTTTACTTTACGAAACAGAAAGAATCAGGAAGTGCATGTTCTAGGAGAGGTTTTATCCCCCCCCCGAATTGATGCCACCTTACAGATGACTAAAAATGTTGGCTTGGGAAATGTTAATATGGCAGCCAGTGCCAGAGGAGCTGTCCTACGATATGGAGGGAGTGAGTTTCTGCTCTCCAGCAAAAACTGCTTGTGAAAGTGCCCCTGAGCAAGGCATTGCCCAGATGCCTAACTGAATGTGAGATAGCACGTGGGCTCTTGAATTTCTAAAGAAAGAAAAAAAGGCAGGCTTTGCTTTAGTGTCACGGGTCCAGGCCCTGGAAAAAACAACAAACAATGAAGAGGAAATGGATATGAACGCAGGACTAATTCACAACTATTCTTTTGATTTTTATGCCTCAAAAAATCAATTTGTGACTTGCTTCTTTGTGAGCATTGGTCAGCCCCGGAAAACATTTCAACATAAAAAGTCAACATGCCAAAAGAGTGGACCCTAAAAACGTCCGTATTTACATTTCATTTGCTTTAACTAGTAGAAATCCCATTTTCTTAAAAAGAGTGAAAAAATATACAAGACAAAGGGGTCAAATAAATTGATTTCTCTTGTACAAATGAATCAAGTGCCAAACTGGGCCTTCAGAGAGCTAAGTGGATTTTTTAAATGCCACTGGCAGATTTTTACTGTTGTTTTCAGGAAATTAAATATTAAATTTAAAAGGGTCAATTCTAGAGTACATGATTTGTATGGAGGGAGATTTTTAGCAAGGGCATTACTTGCTGGCAAAGGCACCATTCCCCTGATGATGACTTCAGACCTCTGTGTGGTCATGCAAACACACTTTTTCACTTGTCCTAAAGGACTAAGACTCTTTTGAAGGTCGAGCTCAAAATCTGTGATTTAGAACAGGTAAAATCTGCAGTATTTGTGGAATGTGTGCTAAATGGTGGGTTAGCAATAGCTGTGCAAGAAAGGAGGCAGAATTGGCCCCAGCAGGGTAATTGAAGACTTGAGGATGTTTTTGAAACAGGCCCCCCACACAAATATCAAACACGAACCACACACACACACACACACACACGCACACACACACACACACTGGTAACTGGTAAGATATATGAAGATGTTGCACCTTCCACCTCACCTACTGTACAGACTGCTATCTGGATCAATTCTTGTACGAAGGAATGAAGACACCATATGTGTGTGCATGTGTATATTTATTTGTAGGTGTATGTTCATGTTGGGTACTCCCCAAGTACTGTCCCCGACTTCCATGCAACACTGAAGAGGCATGTCAACCAAGACAGCCCAACAATGTTCAGAGCCTTCAGCATCTCAGGACGAATCTCATCCACACCAGGTGCCTTGTCACTGAGGCGATTCTTAAGTACCTCAGAGATCTCTGCCAGGATATGGATGGGGCTTCCCTCGAGTCTTCAGACTCTACCTCCTCCACTGAGGACATGTTAGCCAGGTTCAGGAGCTTCTCAAAGTGTTCTTTCCACCACCCGACAACATCCCCAGTCCAGCTCAACAGTTCCCCACCTCGGCTGAACGCAGCCTGAGTCAAGCCCTGACAATTTGCCAGAACTTCCTTGAGGCCAACCTAAAGTCCTCCTCCATAGCCTCGCCAAACTCCTCCCACACCCAAGTTTTTGCGTCTGTGACCACCAAAGCCACAGCTCTTCTGGCCTCCCGGTACCTGTCTTGCTTCAGGAGACCCATGGGCCAATCAAGCCCAAAAGACCTCTTTCTTCAGCCTGATGGCTTCCCTCACCACCAGTGTCAACCAGCGGGTTCTTAGGTTGCCACCTCGACAGGCACCAATGACCTTATGACCACAGCTCCAATCTGCTGCATCTGCAATAGATGCTTTGAACATGGCCCACTTAGACTCCATGTCCCTAGCCTCCCTCAGGAAACACGAGGACCAGAAGGTGTGCTCACGGCATCACACTGCTCAGCCTCCCTGGGAAAGTCTACTCTAGGGTGCTGGAAAGGAGGCTCCGACCGATTGTCGAACCTCAGATCCAGGAGGAACAATGCAGATTCCATTCTGGCCGTGGAACAACGGGCCAACTCTTTACTCTTGCAGAAGTGTTGAGGGAGGCATAGGAGTTTGACCAGCCAGTCTACATGTATTTTGTGGACTTGGAGAAGGCTTATGACCGTGTACCCCAGGGCACTCTGTGGGGGGTACTGCGGGAGTATGGGGTACCGGGGCAGTTGCTACAAGCCATCCGGTCCTTGGACAACCAAAGTTAGAGCTGTGTCCACATTCTTGGCACAAAGTGAAACACGTTTTTGGTGGGTGTCAGACTCTGCCAAGGTTGTCCCTTGTCTCTGATTCCATTTGTGATATTCATGGACAGGATCTCAAGGCGCAGCCAAGGTGAGGGGTGTGTCCATTTTGGGGACCTCAGAATTGTATCTCTGCTTGTCACAGATGATGTGGTTTTGTTGGCTTCATCAGAACGTGACCTACAGTGCATACTGAGGTGGTTTACAGCATCGTGTGATTAGAGTCAGCACCTCCAAGTCTGAGGCCATGGTTCTCCACCGAAAAATGGTGGATTCTCCCTCCGGGTTGTTCATGAGTGAGGATAGGATGCAACAGGAGATTGACAGGCGGATTGGTGCAGCATCAGCAGTAATGTGGACGTTGTACCGCACCATTGTGATGAAGAGGGAGTTGAGCCAGAAGGCAAAGCTTTTTTCACCTTGCCTGCTACTTATTTTTCCGCATTGTTGTTGCATGTTTAAGCAGAGTAGCTTTGAAGTCCCACTGATGAAGGATAGATTCAATTTTCTTGAGCCCAGAACTCATTAAAACATTACCAGTCATCATTTAGAATTAGTACATATGATACATCATCATCATAATCGGCGGTCACTAGGGGTCGAGTATGACCGTCCTCCCTCTGGGTCCCTCCTGGGTCTTCAGGTGGGTGTAGCGGCCAATCCTGGAGCCACATTATGGGAGGATGCCTGTGTGTGACAGCTTTTTACGTGGAGAGGCTAATGCACCTGCAGACACCACATGGTCCTTTGCAGGGGGTGGTGGCCAGAGTCCAATGGCATGGACAACCAAGACGATTGGGGACCACCATCTGTTGCAGCCTTCATCCACATTCACTGCTGTTGTGACCTGGAGACATCTTCCACCAGTTCCACTGTTGAGGTCTTTGTTGGATCACGCTTCATCTGGAATCTCCCCCTTGACCTATTCACCTTGACCCTACCAGGAGCCAAGCTCCGGACGGCATAACTCTAGGGATCATTGGTACACCCAAGCTTCTCCACCACGGCAAGGTGGCAACCCAGGAGAAGTACAGATGAAAACAGCACTGATTGCTTCACTGCTGAGGAACTCAACACTTTGCTGAATCTTCTCACTGGGCTTGAGATGTCAATAGCTAGTATATATCTTCTTTTCAAAAACAGAACGCTCACAGTACAGTCGGGCATGTCTTCATGTTCCAAAAAATATTGAAAAAATTGTCACAGACCATGCTTTCAATCAAGTCAAATTATATGTATTGCACTTTCTCAAATATGGTCTCCTTGCTTCATGTGCACCAGTCTGTAGAACTAAGTCCAAGCTGTTATACTGCTGAGTTACAGGACATTCAAGTGCACAGGTTCACACACGTTTGAATGTACCATAAATCCAAAACCATACTTCCAAATCCAATCAGATTTTGCTCCTATTCAAAACATATTCTGAATAAACAAAATAAAAGACAATTTGTGTGGCTGTAATGTAAGCTTCTCATTTTTGAAATCGATACATGTCATGTTTTGTTAGGACTCAAACGATTGCCCCATTGGACTATGTTGTATGTGAGTAAATTCAGCAAAGCAGTAATTTTCAAAATACGACAGCAAATTTTTTACAATTCTAAATTATGCCCGACAATATTTCAATAAAACCTAGGTTCGAAAACGGAGAATCTATTTTATAGTAATAGACAGCAGCTGCTGCTGGGAGGACCACAGTGAACTATAATGACTCCTGTTTATGTCCTCCCAGACCTCCTGACGGGCCTCTGGCTGAATTGAGCATGCGTAAATGAGTCCAACACTCTCTGCCGTCTGCTCATAAATATTCCATCTGTGTGTGTGAGCACACACGTGTATGTATGTGTGTGCATGTAAGTGTGTATGTTAGAGAGAAGGGGAGTGGAGGGTGTGCCTGGATCCATCTGTGTTGGACACACTGACACCTGGAATGTTTTCCTTAATGAATGACATTTTCCCTCCTCTCCCTGCATTCCAGCCATAGCACTGTATGCAAGAAGCCGACTGAGTGGCTGACAGTGTTTACCTGTGATTCCTTGTCTTTGCGTGTCCATGACGTGTATGTGTATGCATTTCTGTTTCAGTTGTTAAATTGCCCTGTGTACGCATAACATCTGCATGTATCCCAGTTCCCTTGTCCTCTTCACTTCATGGACAACTAACCAAACCAAATTACTCACCCACTCACTAACCAACAAAGACGTTCATTTTTTAACTAGGCAACTGGATGTTTTGAACAAAAAAAGATTTTCAAATAATAGTTAATTACCCACCAAATCGCTGGCAAAGTAAACAAACTGCTTTTGGCCGTGGGGAAGTATCAGTCTACCTGCTGTGATCTGTATTGGCTTTGTTCTGTATTTTCAAGTATCATAATTATCAATCTTGTTGACTCGTGGACTAAACTTCCATCTCAATTTGACACGTCCACTTTCCCTGTTCTACTGTGGTCCTGACATTGCATGAGGTTGGGGAAGGCGTAAACTTCCAGCCAGCTGACCACTTCTTTCCACGTGCAAGATGTTTTGCTGGGGGAACATACGTATGTGCACAGAGGTCCACACTACTTCCATCAGATCCTCCTACCGCTGTGCAGTCACCCTGACACCTCTAAAAATCCACAATTGCAATGGTAGGACACAATACCTTACTGGCTCCCGAACCCTGCAGCACTGCCAGAGACAAAATTTAGATCCGTATTACAGCCTTATGTGGTTTGTCTCCTCTTTTGAGCCAGGCAAACCAAGACTGCTCTTCCTTGTCTAATGGCATTTGGACAGTAGCTAAAGGAGATGGCACTAGCCAAACAGCACCAGCCAGGTTTTTCTCAGCTGATCTCAAGACTTGAGCTGGAAATGTTTTGTTTATCAAGCCTACTTGGTGGTCCAGGTTAAGCTGTCCACACAGGACTTGACATGGCAGACGTTCTTGAGGCATCCTGATGACATGCCCAAGCCAGTGCAGTTGGTGTTCAGTGACTGTGGCTTCTATGCTCTTGCAGTTTGTCCTAGCAAGAATCTCAACATGAGGAACACGGTCACGCCACATGATTCCTATGATTCGCTGCAGACACCTTATGTGGAACCGCTCCAGCAACCTTAAGTGGCAGCTGTATGTGACCCAGGCTTCACAGCTGTATAGGAGAGTTGTGATGCAGACGGCTTTGTAAATGGCAATTTTGGTGTGCGGGTGGTGTTTGTTTTGGAAGACGTCAGAGTTTGCCGAAGGCTACAGAGGCTTGTTTGGTTCTGAGTATTGTGATCAGTGTTGCAACCCTTAGAAAGGATGCTGCCCAGGTATTTGAAAGATGGAGCAACTGAGGGTGATTGGTGTTCTATAGTGAAGACAGGCATAGTGGGTGGGGGCTGTACCTCCATTGGCATAACACCTCACTCAGTCTAGGTGGTGTTGACTGATAGACCCAGCCTGCTGTTGACATTCACAACTGTGGCAAGGATGGTTTGCAGGTCTTCTGGTGTGTGCGCTACAAGAGCGCCGTCATCAGCATACCGCAGCTCAAGGACCTGCACTGGAGACAACTTGGTGGTTGCCTGGAGCCTTTGGATGTTGAAGAGGTTTACATTTAGCCTAAAGTCTATTATGATCCCACTACTATCTTCCAGATCTTGATGAAAAGGTTTTGTGGCACATTGTTGAGGGACACTCTCCTGGTCCCAGACCTACAGGGTGTACTGATAAATCCTTCTGGTGCACAAGTATCCGCCTTGTTTTAAGAGTTCTGCTGAGATATCATAACTGCCAGGGGACGTATTGTTTTTGAGGGAGTTGATGGCTGCAAGTACTTCTTGAAATGTTGGTGAATGGTCAAGATCTGGGATGGGCGGACGAATTGGCAGCTCTTCCAGGATGGATTGGTCAGTTGGTGAGTGCTGGTTAAGTAGGGCTTCAAAATGTTCAGCCCACCTTGCCAGGATCCACTTTTGGTCTTTCAGGGTTGTCAGTCCGTCCGCTGATTTAAGGGTGTGATAGAGCAGTTCCTAGGGCCATATATAGTCTTTATAGAATTGTAGAAGTTTTGCATATAATTTCTGTCAGCATATGATTTAATCTGATAAGCTTTGTTCATCCACCATGTATTTTGCAGAGTGTGCAATGTTGTTTGTACCTCCTTATGTGCTGTTTGCTGCTGCTGCCAAAAGATGGCAGATACAGGGCAGTTGAGAGTAGCCCTGTGTGCATGATTTCCATGATTTCCAGCAGGGATGTGATGGTGTTAGAGTTTGCATCGAACCAGTCCTGATGTTTTCTGGCTCCGTAGCCCATAGAGTTGATTGCAGCTTGATGTAGCAATGAGGTTAGGGAGGTCCATTTCTGATCCATGGAATTATCAAAACTCAGAATGGCCACAAACCCTAGTACCATCATGCCTACAGAGCGACGGAACTCATTCCATGCTGGGCTGACTCCAATTTAGCACAGTTCAGTTGCTTTGTTATGGGTTTCTTGAGACACTGTGGGGGGCACACTTTGACGTGGAGCTTGGTCATGATAAGGCGGTGATCCATCCAGCATTCTGCACCTCTCATGGCCCGGGTCAGCAAGACATCACTAGTGTCAGTACATCTTGTTATGATATAATCAGTCAGGTGCCAGTATTTAGATCGTGGGTGCATCCAGAATGTTTTGTATTTGGTCTTCTGCTGAAACAGCGTGTTCGTAATGGTGAGGTCATACTCTGCACAATGTTAGCAGCCTCAGACCATTTGCATTAATCTGACCAACCCCATGCTTACCCAGTACTCCACTCCATATACCATTGTTCTTTGCTACCCTAGCATTGAAGTCTCCCAGAAGAAGGATCTTGTCCTTTTTTTGGGATACAATGAAGGGCCCCATTTAGTTGCTGGTAGAAGCTGTCCTTTACACCATTGTCAGGTGGTAGTGTTGGTGCATATGCACTTAACAGAGTGGCACAGCGAGCTTTTGCTAGGGGGATACGGAGGGTCATTAGCCTCTCACTTAGTCAAGTAGGTGTTTCAGTGAGACTGGGTAGAATGTTGTTCTTGATTGCCAGTCCAACACCATGCTGATGTTGTTCGCCAAGGGCATAGCCTCTCCAGAAAAAGTTGAACCCTCTTCCTTCCGGTAGTGTGGTAACCTATCCAGGAGGTTGGTTGAGTGGACAATTTTTAGGCCACCTTTTCTAGGCCCCTCCCCAATTGGGGTGAGCAGTATGGTCCCTAAATAGGGCTGCTCAGTCACATGGGGGTCTGCCAAAAGCAGCTGCCATTCAATCCCAGCTGCTAGCGACCATATACCCTGTGCCGCTGATGTGCAGGGCTCTGATTAGGAGCTCCCAGGCCAATTCTACCCTGCTCCTGTCGCCAGACACCCCCACGCCACCAGACTTCTTCTTTTTTTCGGGCGGGGTTCCCCCTTTTTCTCCCTAATTGTATCTGGCCAATTACCCCACTCTTCCAAGCCATCCCAGCCGCTGCTCCACCCACTCTGCCTATCCAGGGAGGGCTGCAGACTACCACATGCTTCCTCCGATACATGTGGAGTCGCCACCCGCTTCTTTTCACTTGACAGTGAGGAGTTTTGCCAGGGGGAAGAAGTGCATGGGAGGATCATGCTATCCCTCTCAGTTCCCCCTCCTCACCTAACAGGCGCCCCGACTGACCAGAGGAGGTGCTAGCGCAGTGACCAGGACACATACCCACATCCGGCTTCCCACCCGCAGACACGAGCAATTGTGTCTGTAGGGATGCCCAACTGAGCCAGAGGTAACACGGGGATTCGAACTGTTGATCCCTGTGTTGGTAGGCAACAGAAAAGACCGCCACGCCACCCGGACGCCCCTCCACACCACCACATTTCAACCGGGTATAAGGCCAGGTATTGTACACCATGGTCAGAGGTGTAGACCTAAGCAAGGAGGTTTTTCAGAGTGTCACAGGAGGTGCACAGTCTTCAGTAGCACTGTCTTTGTCATGACAGGCTGGTGCTGGTGGCGTGCACGCGTGCGCGCACGCACACACACACATACATACAATAACGAAATCCAATATTGGCAAATACAGGCAGCTTCATGTTACTGTTACTGTACAGTGACTTAACAAAACAGAAAGTCTACATGCTCATGTGCAGTTTGGCATTCTGTGCTAGTCGGGGCAGGTGGGTGTCAGGTAAGGGATATGTTCCCCACAGCGCGCTCCAGCAGTTGGGCTGGAGGTCGGCCATGACTGTCATGTCTCCCATGTTGAAGGAATCTTCAGAAAAAACGACTCGCTTTTTCACGAGGCTCTTTCAGATGGGTGTGTGTGTTGTCGTGTGTGTGTGTGTGTGTGTGTGTGTGTGTGTGTGTGTGTGTGTGTGTGTGTGTGTGTGTGTGTGTGCGCGTGCGTGCTTTGCTATCTGCCTGTCCTTGTAATTAGCAAGACAAACACCGGCTTTTTGTGCTCCACACAGTAGATGGGAGAAAGCCTTCTGACAGAGAGACTTCAAGCATGGCCAACTTTAGTGTAGCAGCAGTGTGCGTGTGTGTGTGTGTGTGTGTGTGTGTGTGTGTGTGTGTGGCCTACTTTAAAACAGCCTCTCTGCCACCAATTAACCTTGAGAGGCCTGTTATGAACAGCGTTGCCGGTGTGAAGGCTTTATCGCTTCTGGCTGTGACGTCAACAGTTATTTCATCCTGGCTGAATGATAAACATTTCAAGTGTTATTTGTGAGTCAAGGCCTGCCCCCCCTTATCTCAGCCTCTTATCTGCGACCATTCGCATACTAGTAGGATATAAACTGTGTGCAACGTGGTGAATTGCACCTCACCAGCGGCGAACTATGAACCGAGCGAGACAGAGATACAGTCTCCGGGCGCAGACAAAACCATTGTTGGGCAGCGTAACAATGTCCACATGATCATGCCGTTCTTCCTGTGCGCACAGATCAGGTGAAGTGTGCAGACTCTTTTAACAGACTTTGTGTTCAAATGGATTACGCAGTAAAACACGTTAAACTATCTGCCATCTGTGCTGGGCGGCACCATGGTGCAGTGGTTAGCACGGTCGTCTCACAGCAAAAAGGTCCTTGGGTTCGAGCCTCGGGGTAGTCCAACCTTGGAGTTCGTCCCAGGTCGTCCTCTGTGTGGAGTTTGCATGTTGTCTGTGTGGGTTTCTTCCGGGTGCTCCGGTTTCCTCCCACAGTCCAAAGACATGTAGGTCAGGTGAATCAGCCGTACTAAATTGTCCCCAGGTGCGAATGTGTGTGTGTGTGTGTGTGTGTGTGTGCGTGTCTGTTGGCCCTGTGATGGCTTGGCAGCCTGTCCAGGGTGTCTCCTTGCCTGCTGCCCAACGACTGCTGGGATAGGCTCCGACATCCCATGACCCTGATTGGGATAAGCGGCTTGTATAATGGATGGATGGATGGATGGATGAAGTGCTAGTACAGATGCTGTACAGGTACTGCAGTCATGACAGTATAGTTCTGTGTGTGAGCCAACAGGTTATTTGACCAGGGTGTGAAACCATGATGTAATGTAATACTTGTGCCATGAGGCAAGTTGAAACACAAATAGAGCCCTCCTGACCATTTCTGAGTTTCTGTGCTCTCTGAGGAGTTGTTTGATGAGCGGGTGAGTCCAATGGCGTTAACTGTGACTTCAGACAGGTGAAGGCGGCCACTTTGAGAGTTCATTATCTCAGCGCTTTGCTAACAATACAGCCTCTATACTCAATCAAATCGTCCCTCGGCCTTATCTCGAATAGTATCTGTGCTTTAAGTTCCCTGGGCTGCAGGGAGGCGTTACCGTCTTGCAGCTGATGTTTGGCAAGGAGGTGTCCTATTTTAATTGGTGTTCCGTAAACTGGCTATTTTGGGGGAGGGGGGATTTTCCCCCCTTTTTCTCCTCAATTGTACTTGGCCAATTACCCCACTCTTCCAAGCGGTCCCGGTCGCTGCTCCACCCCCTCTGCCGATCCGGGGAGGGCTGCAGACTACCACATGCCTCCTCCCATACATGTGGAGTCGCCAGCCGCTTCTTTTCGCCTGACAGTGAACAGTTTCACCAAGTGGACGTAGTGCGTAGGATCCTACGCACTATTCCCCCCCAGTCCCCCCCCAACACTGAACAGGCGCCCCAACCGACCAGAGGAGGCGCTATTGCAGCAACCAGGACATACCTACATCCAGCTTCCCACCTGCAGACATGGCCAATTGTGTCTGTAGGGACGCCTGACCAAGTCGGAGGTAACATGGGGATTCAAACCAGCGACCCCCATGTTGGTAGGTAACGGAACAGACTGCTACGCTACCCGGACGCCCCATAAACTGCTCAGCTGTTTCTGGATGTTTCTGCAGTCCATGTGTGCTGAAGATTATTTTGCACTTAGTCACTAAATATTTAGTAGTTTTCATGGCGGAGCTTCCGTTATCTCGGTGAAAACAAGACGCTCTCCAGTGCGGCAGGGATTTTTGTATTCTGGTCTGCTTTACGTTAGAGAAAAAAAGGTTATGTTTCTCTCCAGCAAAAGGAGTGGAAAAAATGTGAAGTGATAAAAATCTAAATTAGCCACTACATTCCTGCCTGAGACAACATGTTGCGTTGGGGTGTGTTAACGTTTGGGTTACTTTCACTCCAAGGTTGGTCGGCGCACAAAACCCTCGGTGACAATGTCAGTCAGTCAGCTCGTGCCGTTAGTGCACCACAAGAATCTAGAAAATCCGCCTCTTTCAAACCTCCCTCTTGAACCTGGGGCCCGATCAGCACGTAACTGCTGTATAGTGTGCGTGTGTGTGTGCGTGTGCATGTGTGTGTGTGTGTGAGTGAGCTGACAGATGAAACCGACCCTTTTGATTTATGTAGGCTACATTTCAATTAAATGAAATGTTCTTTTTCTGTTCTGCTGTTACATTTATTTTTCTCCATTATCTCTGTATCACAGCTGAATAAATGGGTATCATATCCGGACGGGGATCGCCAGTTCGAATCCCCGTGTTGCCTCCAGCTTGGTCGGGCGTCCCTACAGACACAGTTGGCCTTGTCTGCGGGTGGGAAGCCGGATGTGGGGTATGTGTCCTGGTCGCTGCACTAGCGCCTCCTCTGGTCGGTTGGGGCACCTGTTCAGGGGGGGAGGGGGAACTGGGGGGAATAGCATGATCCTCCCACGTGCTACGTCCCCCTGGCGAAACTCCTCACTGTCAGGTGAAAAGAAGCGGCTGGTGACTCCACATGTATGGGAGGAGGCACGTGGTAGTCTGCAGCCCTCCCCAGACCGGCAGAGGAGGTGGAGCAGAGACCGGGACCGCTCGGAAGAATGGGGTAATTGGCCAAGTACAATTGGGGAGAAAAAGGGAGGGGAAAATAAATAAATAAAACAATAAATCTTTTCAGCTTCACATATTTTGACTGCATAGTGCCGTTCCAGACCTTGTAAGCTGTTGTTGTTGTAGATGTCTTCTGTAGTGCCGGTCTGAAAACACTTTTCAGTCTGTGCTTTAAACCAGTGTGACGAACACCTTCCCTGACAGGATGTTTATGATTCCATCACACACCTTCCTCGTCCGACCCTCGTGTCCCAACATGCCACTCCGCTGGTGTTGTTTTCTCCATGTACCAGGATAAAGGCCTCTCTGCTGTGCATCTCCCATCATGCACAGCCTCCGTGCACCTCCGGCTCCGTCTCTTCTCTCTCTCAGTGACTAGGGAACCTCTTCTGGGCCCCTCTCATCTTTGTCGTCATTGTGTTTCTGTCCCTCTCCACATTTAGCTTCATATCAGTCTGCTGTTTCTGTCTTTCTGTACTGCCCACACCTCTCATAACCTCCCCTCCGTCTCTCACATGCCCCTGATGAGGCCGTTTGTTTTTCCACACTCGATGATGTGGAAACAGGGTTTACAAGGCTGAGAAAGAAAGGGGAAAAATTGAGCCAAAAAACCATCGGGGACCAGAATTTACTATTCATTCGGCTGCGGCCGTGACATTTTCCGATCTCTGAACAGCGGACCATCCATCCGCTTCCCTCCTAGACTAACTGTTACCTTCCAGAGATGATCAAAACCCAGGCCGTGATGAAACGTTAATATTTCAGAGTTTTGTTGGGCCATATCACTACCCAGCCGAGAACCAAGCCAAGCAGCTGCAAAATCAGAGAGCTGATGTTACAGTGCCTCGAGCCAGGAAGCAAGGACGCTCATCACTGTCAGCTGTCCTCAAATCTAATGCGTTATTCATCTTGAAGGTCATAAATCCCTCCTTTTTGTTTGGAGTTTTCCTCCTTTATCTCCTCAGTTGTACCCAGCCAATTACCCCACTCTTCCGAGCCGCCCTGATCGCTGCTCCACCCCCTCTGCTGATCCGGGGAGGGCTGCAGACTACCCCATGCCTCCTCCGATACACGTGGAGTCACCAGCCGCTTATTTTCACCTGACAGTGAGGAGTTTCACCAGGGGAACGTAGCGCGTGGTAGGATCACACCATTCCCCCTAGTTTCCCTCCCCCCCACCCCCGAACAGGCACCCCAACTGACCAGAGGAGGCGCTAGTGCAGCGACCAGGACACATACCCACATCTGGCGGCTTCCCACCTGCAGACACGGCCAATTGTGTCTGTAGGGATGCCCGACCAAGCCGGAGGTAACACAGGGATTCGAAGAGGCGATCTCCATGTTGGTAGGCAACAGAGTAGACCGCAACGCTACCCAGACATCCCATAAATCTCTCCTTTTAATCGTAGTGGTCTGGTTTATTCTAAGGGGAATCTTTCCAGAAGCGCCTATCTCAGTTTGTAAAGGTTGTTTAACTACATCTCATTCCTCAGGCGCAGGTTTGCTCCATCAAGCCTCATTCATGAGTCATTTTAACTTTCCTTCAATGGTCATGTATTGGGGAATTTCACCACATGAAAACTGATACTCTGCCTCCAGATTCCAGGTCAATGGCAGTTTGTAAATCTTTCACAACAGTAAAATCCCCTTAGACTAGTTGTCACTGGTTAATATGTAAAAACACTGTGAAATGGTAAAGGCTAGTCTTGGCCTGCATCCTGTGGCCTGCACATTTCGCCGAGAGGAAGTCCTTAATTTCATTCAGACATACATTTGTTACCTAAATTTAGTTAATCCAATTAAGGGTCATGGGGGGCTGGGGCTTTTCCCAGCATGTATTGGGCTGAAAGCAAAGAGACATCCTGGGCCATTTGCCAGTCCATCACGGGGCCCAAAGACACACTGTTGCAGACTAGTCAGGTCTAGGTGGTTAAAGGTTAAGCATGCAATGCTAGTCCTAACCTGGAGTGTGTAGAAAAGATGAAAAAGGAGGGGAAAACAGAAGACTAGAGAAATAGCCAGGAGGTGGGCTAGCTTACCGAGGTAGCAGGCTAGCAGTTAGCAGGTCCCTCCGACAAGGCCTCAACCGCGTGGGTCTCTGCTCCCATGAGCAGCGGACTCCATCTTGGTATTTTAGTTCAGTTTAGGTTGATGCTCGATCGAGCCTCAAAAATAAAAGAAAGTTGGTTTTCTTCAAAGTCCTCGAGCTGGAAAAGTGTGAGCCTGTAGTGTCCCGAACAGCGTTTTCAAAGTGGCGTATCCAGCTTGGGTATTGGATATGCATCTGTTTGAGTTACATTATTTACCTTTCAGTAATCAATGCAAGGACACACAGTTAAATCGGGCTTGGGAACAGGGACTAAGGGAGAACTCCATTCACTCGAGCCTTGTTCGATCACACCAATTTCTTCCATGTAAAGCAACTGTGGTTTCACCTGAGCCAATTTTTGTGGGTTAATCCGGTACGGATGTTGTTTAATGGGAGTTGCTTCACCGGTGTCCACATCATGGGATATTAAATGTATTAAGTCAGTGGTATCTCTAAACAGAGGACTGTACTGATCCACTAGATGTAATACATCCTTTTTCTGCTCTGTGGTGAGATGACTCAGTGACTCTCTGAGATTAGCCAGGACACTGGAATTCTTAAGCCTAGCTGTAACTGGTTCAACTGACCCAACCCCATCATCCTTACTCTCCTCCTCTTCCACAGTAACCTGAGATGTTATACACACAGCGGACGGAGTGTCACGAGTATAATAAGGTTTCAAGAGATTGATGTTACATAGTCGTGATTTCTGTCTCCAGTCGGGTGTCTCAACAACATAATTGCAATCACCCACCTTCTTCATAATCTTATATGGATCATAGAATTTCACCCCTAGCTTACCTCCACCCATGGGCAACAACACCAGAACCTGGTCTCCTGCTTTGAAGTTACACTTCACTGCTTTTTTGTCATAGTGAGCCTTCATCTTTCCCTTAGCTGCTTCCAAGTTACTCCTGGCCAAGTCACGAGCTGCATGCAGCAGGTCCTTGAAGGATGCTACATACTGCAAAACCCCACCAGGGGCACCTTTCTGCAAAGCTGACTGCAACAGCTGTTCTTTCATCATCTTCGGTGGTCTTCTGACTTGATGTCCATAAACCAGCTCGAAAGGGCTAAAACCTGTAGCCTCATTCAGAGTCTCTGACAGCAAAGAAAAATGGCATAGCTACATCCCAGTCATTTGAGTTACCAACACCATAGGTCTTAATTATAGACTTTAAAGTAGAAGTCGACTGATGTGATTTTTTTCAGGGCCAATACTGATACCGATTATTGGTAAGTTATGGAGGCCAATAGCTGATATTTGGGGCCGATATTCAGTTGCAGTAAATGTAAAAAATGGTGTGCCAAAATTTACAGCAACACAAACCCCAACACAAGGCTGCCTTTAAATAAACATATGTTTAACAGAATTTTGTGTAAAATAGAAAATGTTTGAAAAAAATAAATAAAATAAAGTGCATGACATTCAAGGCACTATCTGAGTGCAACAACCATCTGACAATCTAACAATCTAATCTAACAATCTGAGTGGAATTCTTTTTTTAGAACAAATTGTAAGTGTTTTTTTTCCCAGTAAAAATAAATCAAACAAAATTAAAATTTAAACACTTCCTTCTTACCAATAACACCTCTATACTCTCAGTAGTCCCAATTCAGTAACACCAAGTTGTGACGTAGAAAGCATAGCTTTTCAGCATTTTCTCCACTCAGTCTGCTCCTGTTTTTTTCATATAGTGCTGTGACTTCACTGAACACGCGCTCACTCAGAACAGAGGAGGGTGGAGATGAGAGATATCTTCTGGCTTGAGAAGCAAGTAACTTAAAGCATGCTTCATTTTGTTTTCACCGTTGCAGAGGGTCACGGTTTCGTCTGTGGATCACCGGGTCTTTGAGGTAGAGATGTAGCTCATCTTCAAGGCTGGCTTTGTCAGAGTCACCTGCGTGGGAATCAAGGACAGAACTGAACATCTCCTTAATACGAGCATGATAAGATGGCTCTGCTGCTGTCCATTGCCCTTTCAGGTCTCTTTCTTTCTCTTTGGTTCCTTGTGCAGCAGCCTGGTCTTCCTCACCAGTCTCTCTTGTAGCTTCCTGCTCTTCCTCACCAGTCCCTCTTGTAGCTTCTTGCTCTTCCTCACCAGTCCCTCTTGTAGCACATTGGCTGGTCCCTTGTGTGGTAGTCTGATCCTCCTCTCTCAGCCATTCTTTGGCCTTGGTTAATGGTGCATTGGAGGAGAATGCATGACTCTATTATAACGGGGCATCCAGGAGACATGCCAGCACAACCATTTTTTGTTTCTTACATTTTTGAGAAACGTCTGGGTAGGCTGTCCAGCATGACCTGCCCGAGCGTTCAGATGGCTCGTGAAGAGGGACTTTTTCCATCTTTAAATATAGCATCTTCAGTACGGTCAGACAGGGAATTATGCGTGACAAAGATGAATCATAATGGCTCATTTCAAGTGTCACTTCTTCTATTGGGATGAGAGTTTCAACTAAATTGGACACAGTGTCCCACTGGACAGCAGTAGGGCATGTGTATCCTCCTTCTTCACCTGGGTAGATACTAAGAGCTCGCTTTTGCTCAAGCATCCTTTGCAGCATGTGGAGAGTCGAGTTCCACCTTGTTGGGACCGCCTGGATTACGTTGTGTTTGGGAAGGCCCAGGTCCTGCTGGATCTCCTTCAAACGCTGCTTAGCGAGAACATAGTGGTGGAAATGGGGAGCACACTTCTTTAGCATCGCAGTGATGTCGATGACTACTCTTTGGCTCGACAGGCCATCGTTCATTACAAGTTGTAGTGAGTGGGCTGTGCAGCTAAGGTCTGGCAGTTCAGTGAGCCTAATTTCTTTCACCATATTTGCTCCACTATCACCAAGTACAAGCTCCACATGGTCTTTGCTTATGTTCCAATCATCCAGAATGTCCAGGAATGTCTTTCTAATATACTCCCCAGTGTGGGACCCATGCATTGCTTTTGTATTCAAAACCATCTGTTTTCCTGTCCATCCATTGTCAGTGATGTGGCGTATAAGACTCGTAAGTGATTCTGTTGTCCCAGACCAGCAGTCAGTTGTGAAAGAGAGTGAGTGGCCGCCGGCGTTCTCTGGTTGGATCAGAGCCTTTATCTTCTTTACAACCTTGCAGTGAATTTCTTCCATCATTTCGGTGCGGCAATACGTTTCACTTTTCAGTGTATATCTTGGTTCGGCAACTGTCATGAGGCGCTTGAAGCCAGCGTCAGACACCACTGTGAAAGGTTGGTTGTCACCGACAATCATCTCTGTGATAGCTTTGTCCAAACGTTTTGATTTGCCATCTGTATTTGGCCACTTTGTTTGTCTCTGGAACATTTGCTGTATTGTAGGCTGAAGTCGAGACGTTTTCTCCCAGGTGTCTCTTTTCTTCTGCGCTGCATCATGCAACGCAGGGTGATGACTCCTTAAATGAGCACAAATATGTAAAGTATTTTTAGTTTTTGTAGTTGCTGCTCGCATACTGACACTTTCTTGGCATGTGTTGCATACCGCCTTCTCTGGTGATGGTTGAGTGAAATAGTCCCAACACTGTGTTTTTAGGTCTCTGTGTAGCCATCTACAGTAGAAAAGAAGAAGCATACTGCTGACTATTTAATGCAAAATGAAGGCAGTTTCAGCATGTTTTCCCATAGCTGTGTGTGCAGGCACATATACTAACAAGTATCAACTTGATGTAAGACTATACATTAACAAGAATAATCCCTTATTATGACATCAAAATGCTACTTAAATTCCTACATAATCTGACTACTACTAATAACACTGGTAGTCGTACTGATTGTTAAAATTAAATTTGGTTTATCAAAGAGCATTTAATGCATTATAGACTAGTACAGGCATATGGATGTATGTGTGTATTTAGTTTTCAACCAAGACAGTCCTAGAAATTGTGTCAAGGGGAGGGGACTACGGTGCTAGGACTCCTGTCTTCTGTGGCTTGGTTAGTCCTGCTACGACCTGTGTATGGATCATATCTTTATCACTTTTTCTAAATGGCAAGATTTACAACAACCAGTGTTGCGCAAGTTCACATTTAATATGAGCTAGCTCAAAGTTCACCTACTCTGCGTATACTTGGGCTTTGGGAGCACAGTTGAGTGCCTGGAAGAAAGGTACAAAAACACGACAGCAATGCACAATGTCCACCTG
The DNA here is from genome assembly GCF_029633865.1 of Lampris incognitus. NCBI lineage: Eukaryota > Metazoa > Chordata > Actinopteri > Lampriformes > Lampridae > Lampris > Lampris incognitus. The sequence goes on along the minus strand of NC_079212.1, from coordinate 48,817,724 downwards.
TGGACAACAGACCACCAAGTCACCATCCTGCCTGGTATTTTAATCTGAAATTGGCAATTAGTTTAATGGTTGTGATTTTGCTCCTCTCCCTTTTTCCCCCCACTACCCACGTTCTCTTCCTTCCGTCCCACCACCCCCAGCTCTCAGCGTTTCTGCACAGGAATTCCCATCAGGCCCTCACGGCTGCATGGAAGGTAGCTGTTATCCAGCAACGGGAAACCTTCTCATTGGACGAGCCATTAATCTGACCGCTACCTCGACGTGTGGCCTGGATGGGCCAGAGCACTATTGTATTGTTAGCCACCTTCAGGTCAGAACACACACACACACACACACACACACACATAGCTGCACACGCACATACTCAAATAACAGGTTTCTTTTCTTTGTCCTCCTCTACAATTAATCTCTATTCCAATTCATCAACATAATACTAAATTGGTGCACATCTAGTTGTGTTCATTTCACCAGTGCTCCATACCTCCCCTTTTCTTTTCTGTCTAGTCTCTTGTCTACTAACTCTTAAGGTTGTAGTATTTGGTCCAGTACTACTACTTCATGATGCTTGTATCTACAAGGATAGATTAGATAGAGAATACCAGTATAAGTAATGTACAAGGATTTTAGCCCTGCTGCAGGTCTTATCTACCTCAGCTTCAATAAAGTTCTTGTCAGTGCACACATATAGCCTCCCATTTATCTGTCACACTGATCAACACCCTGCCCCACCTCTCGCTATACGTGCCATCCTATAGTGCCATCATACAGTCATCTGTCTTCATCTGTCCACCTCCAGGCATCCATCTTCATTTGCGCATCTGACTATTTGTTTGCAGCAAGGTTTCCATGAGACCTCCACCACCTATTGTATGTAGTCTTGCGTAATACGTTCTGTATCACTGTATTGTGTTATAGTATGTGGAGGGTCTGCTCTCCACGAATGTATCTTGCTGCAGAATTTTTACATATTGCACCAAAAACAAATTCCACAGGCTGTGGACTGTGGAATGCATTTCGAATTGGTTGGGCCCATCACATCCCACACAAACACACACGTCTATTGCACCTCTCGTCGTGTACCATGCAAAAACCACCTATCCACCTATCTCTCCCCCCTTGGGCCAAGCATCCCTCTCTCTCATCTTTCTGTTTAATCTAGTTTCCTCTCACCTGCACCTCTGTCTTGGCTCTGTTATCTTATCTCAAGCACATGACCGCTCCTCTCCATTGATCTCTCCCTGTCCATACCCAGACTCATGACAAGTACACCATGTTGACATCTGGCCCGCTTGCATGCACACATACACACAGTACATACAGGACAGTACAGCTACATGTGTGTTTGCATTTCCATGCCTCGAGGCAGGAAGAACTCAACACCTGAACTCCCAGGTGAGCTATGATTGACAGCCAGTGATTGTAGTAGGCCCTGTGCTACAGTAGGAGGTGGGACATGGTGACGACTTGTCATGTCGTAGGTCCAGGTGTTAACCATCAACTGCCACTCAGAATCATTCAGCAGCTGCTTTAAAGACCCACACCAAACATTAACCACCCTGTCCTAGGGTCATTCATCATGAAGCATCCTGGGCTACCTCATCAATCATTAACACTTGCCATTTCGCCTGAAATACCAGGTGAAGGGGTGGACTCTTCAGGACCATTGTCAAGCCTCTTGTCTTGAGGCATTCTCTGTGAGGCCCCTGGTTTGGCCCCCAGACCCACCTGATGGAGGGGAACTAAAGTCTGTAACTCTAGACGAGCTCCTGCCATGACAAGACAGGAATGATAAGGGGAGGAGGAGGAGGTGGAGGAGGGAGGCAGGGATGAAAGGATGAAAAGGAAAGTGAAAGTGAAGGGATAAGAGCTGAAATTGGAAGTTGGGAACATGAAAGGCAGGAAAGAGAGATAGTTAACAGTAAGGAATGAAAAACATGAGGGAGATGTAAAGGATGAAAGTCAGGGCAGGGAGAAGTGGAGAGGTATAGTATGCATTGTGGAGGCGGATGAGAGAAGAAAAGGAGGACTGAATGAGCTGCACCTCATATAAAGACACCATTACAGTGGGTGGTTTAAGCGACAAGCCTGTATCCATATACATTTCGATTTATATGAAATGTTACAAGAAGAGTCAGCACCACCAAGTCTGAGACCATAGTTCTCTACTGGAAAATTTTGGATTGCTCCCTCCAGGTTGGGGATGAGTCATTGCCTCAAGTGAAGGAGCTCAAGTGTCTCACGGTCTTGTTCACGGGTGAGGGTAGGATGGAGCGGGAGATTGACAGGGGGATTGGTGCAGGATCAGCAGTAATGCGGACGTTGTACTGCACCGTTGTGGTGAAGAGAGAGCTGAGCCGGAAGGCAAAGCTCTCAATTTACCAGTCAGTCTTCGTTCCAACCCTCACCTATGGTCATGAGATTTGGGTAGTGACTGAAAGGGTGAGATTGCGGATACAAGCGGCTGAAATGAGTTTCCTCCGTAGGGTGTCTGGGCTCAGCCTTAGAGATAGGGTGAGGAGCTCGGACATCCAGAGGGAGCTTGGAGTAGAGCCACTCCTTCATGTCGAAAGGAGCCAATTGAGGTGGTTCGGTCATCTGATTAGGATGCCTCCTGGGTGCCTTCCTTTTAAGGTTTTCCGGGCACGTCCAACTGGGTGGAGACCCCGGGGTAGACCCAGAACTCGCTGGAGGGTCTAGATGTCCAATCTGGCCTGGGAACGCCTTGGGATCCCCCAGGAGGAGCTGGAGGGCATTGCTGGAGAGAAGCACGTCCAACTGGGAGGAGACCCCAGGGTAGACCCAGAACTTGCTGGAGGGACTACATGTCCAATCTGGCCTGGGAATGCCTTGGGATCCCCCAGGAGGAGCTGGAGGGCATTGCTGGAGAGAGGGATGTCTGGAGTGCCCTACTTAACTTGCTGCCACCACGACCCAACCCCGGAGAAGAGGCTGATGATGAAATGAGATTAGATGAGATGTTACAGAAAGAGTCCATTTAACATCTTAAAGGTGAAATCTAATTGAGAATTTCCTTTATTTTGTGTGTCAACAGCAGGAGCTTTGAAGCATGGTTGATGCTAACCTTCATTAGTTACATGAAGGGCAACGTGTTTTCTTCCCCCCGTCTTCCCCTCTGTTCTGACGATCAAGTTCAAATTCAACTTTATTATCCTGTGTATGGAACACAATGAGATTCTTGTGCTCTGGCTCTCTCTGCCTTAAAACAAAGAGCGCAAGGACCCCCCCCAAAAAAAAATCAATCAAACGTCCCTCTGTGTTTTAAACATTGTGAAGGGGTGAAGGACCTTTAGTGGTGTTGTGCTGCCAGTGAACCCTCTGATGGGGTTTTTCATTGAAGGGAAGGCTTTTGAGATGGTTTTGGCTACTGTTCACAGAAGAATGCCCTCAGAAGTAGCTCGGGCCTGAGATAAGGGTTCAAGCAGATTTATACATGGATTAGGGACAGTTGGTGAACAAGACAAGCACACGTGCAGAAACACACATGCACACACCCACTCCTGCAGCAGTACATGCCAACATGCATGGGACTACATGCACATGCATGCGTTGTTGTGAGCGTACACACACACACACACACACACACACACACACACACACACACACACACACACACACACACACACACACACACCCAGCAACACACTGGCCCTCCTCTTGATTTCTTTGATTTTTCGGTCCAGTTTCTTTGGCAGCCATGTTGCTGTTAGCGGCTTAATCGCCCCTGACAACAACCTAGTTAAGAAGCCCGGCCCTGGAATCCACTGTTACCCCGTGCCAACATCCACTCGTCCCCCTGTTTCCATCTTGCCCCTGCCTCAAACCCTGTGCTTTGGCTCCCACTGACCACCGCTTCTCTCTGTGCACCCATTCCTCTTCCCGACATCCCAGTTCCACTCTTCCTCACCCCTCGCCCAGCGTCTCCTTTTCACTGTATAATAGCGCTACTTACCTATGCTTTCCGCTATCCCTTTCTTTTTATCTCTCTCTTTCTCATCTCCCCCACTTTCCATTTAAGCCCTCTTCTCCACTCCTCTCAGTACCCCTAAAATAATTTCTTGTGCCTCTATCTTCACATATTATTTAACATGTCCCACGTCCTCCTTCCTTACTCTTTCCCCACCCACTTTAACACACTTTCATCTCCTTCATGCCCCCTCTTCCTTCTCTCCTGCATGTTTCTCATGACGTTCATCATTAGTCTTGAGGAGCTTGATTCACTTGTGACATTCAGCACTTCTGCTCACTGCACCGCTCCATTGTGGTCCCCCCCCCCCGTCTGTCTACCTCTTTACTTCTCTCTCTCTCTCTGTCTACCTCTTTACTTCTCTCTCTCTCTCTCTCTGTCTGTCTGTCTACCTCTTCTTTCTGTCTCTCTGTCTACATCTTTACTTCTCTCGCTTTCTTTCTGTCTACCTCTACTTCTTGCTCTCGCTCTCTCATTCCCCACCCCCCTCTCTCTCTCTCTCGGTTTTTCTGTCTACCTCTTTACTTCTCTCTCTGTCTTTCTGTGTACCTCTTCTCTCTCTCTCTCTCTCTCTCTCTCTCTGTCTACCTCTCTACTTCTCGTTCTCTCTCCCTCTCTTGCTTTCTCTTGCGCGCTCTCTGTCTACCACTTTACTTCTCTCTCTTTCTCTACCTCTTTACTTCTCGCACTTGCTCTCTCCCTCTCATTTGCTCTGTCTCTCTCTGTCTGTCTGTCTGTCTGTCTGTCTGTCTGTCTGTCTGTCTGTCTGTCTGTCTGTCTCTCTTTCTCTTCCCCTCCCACTCTCTCTCTCTCTCTTGCTCCCTCTCTCTCTCCCTCTCTGTCTACCTCTTTATTTCTCTCTTGGTTTCAGTAAAGCCCCTTGCTGATTTTTTGCTCTCTCTTTTCTAATCCTTTTGACCCAGTAAAATCAGAGTTCAGGTCCATTTGGCTGTGGTCCCAGTTCCACTGGACCTTCACAGAAGGCCTCGTCCCACATGTGAAGGTTTCCCCAGGCGGCTAAGCCTTTCTGTGCTGTTCATTACAGCCTGCCGGCCCTACGCCCTGACCTGACTGAACAGTTGCATCACACACACTTGTACAGGATGAAGACCACCACACACTGAAGCCAGTCAAGTCTGACAGAACTCAAAAAATAAACCAAAAACTGCGTAACTGGACCGGTATTACAGCCCAAGTTATCCCCCCTGACCAGGCTATACCCGGTGTAACAGCCCAAGATATACCCCCTGACCAGACTATACCTGGGGTTAAAGTGGGCTAGCCTATTTTATATACCCCAGGTACAGTGGCGGATCTAGAGATTTTTTCCTGGGGTGGCAAAGGGGTGGCAAGACTGTGTCCCAGAGGTGGCAGCTGCCCCCCATTGCCACCCTGTAGATCCGCGCCTGTGAGGGGGAGGGGGATTCTAAATCGGCGACTTCTGTTTGAGATGAGTTTGGTGCGGGTCTCATTGACCTTCACCATGCATGTACATAAAATATACTTTAAAAACATATTATCTGATTTATAAATGGGGTGGCAACAGGGGTGGCAAGACTGTGTCCCAGAGGTGGCAGCTGTCACCCCTTGCCACCCCGTAGATCCGCGCCTGCCCAGGTATATTATGAGCAAGTCCAGTTTATTTAGGCTAGATGATTTCATACCCCCTAGGCCAGATTATACCCCTTTTGAAATAGCGCCCTCTGTAACCCGGGGGGGGGGTATAATCTTGACTAGAGGGCTATAGTCTGGCCAAGCCCAAAATATACCCCAGACTATAAACCAGCCTGGGCTATTTTACACTCCGGGGTATATTTTAGGCTAGGCCAGACGATACCCAGGTATAGTTTGGTGGTGGTGGGGGCGGGGGGGGGGGCTTATCTGGCCTGCTACACCTGACCGTCTCAATATTCACATCAACTGGAAACCCCTGTAATGTTTGAAACTGCTCAGGAGCTTATTAGAAATGACGGGTGGAGCAGGAAGGTACACGGGAAGTATTTTCTCACACTTTGGACCTGGAGCATTTCTGAGGTATACACCTTATAATCTATAAACCATAATAAAAGCTGATGTGTGGCCAGTTTCAAACGTTGACGATGATCAGATTCAGGAGCTGTTTTAGTACTGGTTTTTGGAGAACGTAGCTCAGTAGTGTGGTTTCTGTGTTTGCAGGAGTCGGACAAGTGCTTCCAGTGTAACTCGCAGCACCACTACGACCCTCACCACCACAGGAACAGCCACCGTGTGGACAACGTCATCTACCTCAAGGACGGCTACGGAAACCTCACCTGGTGGCAGTCTGTCAATGGTACGGGTGTGTGTGTGTGTGTGTGTGTGTGTGTGTGTGTGTGTGTGTGTGTGTGTGTGTGTGTGTGTGTGTGTGTATGTGCATGTGCATGTGCGTCTATGTGTGTGTGTGTGTGGGGGGGGGGGTCCTGCATGAAATTGATACTATCAAGTTTCAGAAATCACAGTCAGAAATACTTTATTCGTCATGCTCGAGGGGAAATTGGGTGATAAATGTAGCTGTTACATCCTCACAACACTGCTCAAAATGTTTGCACTTTGCTGCACACACGTGTGACTGTTGGAGTCTGCATGTGTACATGTTTACATGTTTGCTCTTGGATTGTGTTTATGAAGATGATTAATTTCGCTGTCTTGTCTTATAGTGGCTAGCAGGGCTGCCCCCGACCAAACAGTTGACTAGTAGCCATAAGTTTAAGCTATTTGTCGACTAGTCGGTGCACGTTTATTAGAAATGTTTCCATACCATTTTTCCAATACCTGAACTTGTGTATCTGACGATACCGAGTACCAATCCAATACCAGTGCATTAAATATATATACTGTATATATATATATATATATATATATATATATATATATATATATGTAGATATCTTTTTTGAACAGCTGTATACTACTAACCCTGTATGAATTGATTATTGCTATATCATGAAACATTATAATCATAATCACAATAAACTATAGCATCATTAAAAAATTGAATGATTTAATAATCCAATGTGATCATTTTAATTTTTTTCTTTTTTTGAGGCGTCAGAAAAAGGTTTGAGTTCCGGGATTGACACAGAATGTTATAAGCAGCATAGTTAATGCTACAGAGAAATACAAAACTACAATAATGAGTGTTTGAAATATGCATTTTAAAAGCGCACACATGAAGCGGGCTGCCTGGTTCCGGCTCCAGCACAGCGGTGATGAAGGATGGTTCTGAATGTGTCGGAACAACCCACACAGACATATCTGTTAATTCATCTCAACACAGTATAACGTCACACAACTTGTGAACTTGTAACACAATAACCGACACAGTAACTGTCCATCATTTCAAATTAAAAGCCCTCATACATTGTTTTTTAAAAATCTGTTTAATGGGTTTTGCAATTTTTCAAACAACACAAACAAACAGAGCAGAGATAAACTGGAAGAAGAAAAGTGGTAGTACAGGTGACATCATATGAAAGACAGATTGTCATTCAAAGCCATGCCATTACAGTAACAACAGGATTCCTGTAGTACGTGCACACATTTTAAATGTTTCAAACCGCTTCTTTTTTTTCTGCGACGAAGTGACCGGTCAAAACTTAGTTGACTGAGACTTTTCTCATTCACTAACGTTTGGTTAACTATATTATGGGGTAGTATAGTGGCTAATATTTATATGTATTTGTTTAATCATATCATATATATATATATAGCGGGTTTTTTTGTTTTTGTTTTTTTCCAAAACCATCAATGGTGTTGAGTGCTCGACTAATGAGGAGCGAAATATCAACATGGATACAGGAAAAAAGATTTTAATGCATATATATATATATATATATATATATTGACTCTTGTGTCCTTCACAGGACAGGAAAGTGTGAGCATCAGATTGAACCTGGAGGCTGAATTCCACTTTACACATCTCATAATGAAGTTCAAGGTATGTGTTTGTGTGTGTTCTGTGTGTGTGTGTGTGTGTGTGTGTGTGTGTGTGTGTGTGTGTGTGTGTGTGTGTGTGTGTGTGTGTGTGTGTGTGTGTGTGTGTGTGTGTGTGTGTGTGTGTGTGTGTGTGTGTTATCTGCATGCAGCAGAGACAAATACAAGAAAGAAATAGGGCCTATGTGTGTGTGCCTCTGGATGTGTGAGGTAAGATATGTGCTTGTGCATGTCTGTTTGTGTTTCTGTTTGCAGACTTGGCCGGGTGTGTGTGTGCTATATTTTCTCTTGTCACATTTTTCTGGCACTGCATTCCAAGGCACATGCATCAAAATTCCTCTTACCTGACAGCCAACATGCAGTAAAGTCTACACACCTCAGTCTGTGTAGTAATTTCAGGAGACAACAGCTATGTACAAGTGTCAGTGCTTATTTATTGATGGAGCCACCTGTGTCAGTCATGAATACATAAATACAGCCTGTCGGCGTTGCCAGAATTGTCAGCAGTGCCAGAAAGTTAAAGAGCAACAACACCTGCATATTACCACATTGCTAATTTAAGAAAAAATATAGAAAAAAGGATGAACAGTGAGAAAAAAAACCTGTTGTGAGAAGTAGCATGTATGTATTCATGAAGGTGTGGTCCATTTTTATAACCAAGCACATTTCCGCCTGCTGCGGGATTCAATCTGGAGTTGTACTGCACCACGAGGCGACATCGCTAACCGCTCGACTAAGAGGGGCCGACTACCTGGTGACAGGCCAGCAAGTCTTTTTGTAGTTTTACAGTAGTCACCCTCGTTATTCCCGCGCTCCGAAGAGACTTCCGAGGCTCTGCACGCTTCCGGACACTTCCGGATCCCACCGCTGCCACCAATGTAACCGAGCATATTTCGCCCGCTGCGGGATTTGGAAGTGTCCGGAAGCGTGCAGAACCTCGGAAGTCTCTTCGGAGCGCGGGAATAACAAAGCGCAAGGGCACGCTTCCGAGAGAGGGTGATTATAGTAAAACTACAAAAGACTCACTGGCCTATTGGCCAGGGGGTCGGCCCCCTTTAGTCGAGCAGTTAGCTATGTCCCCTCTTGGTGCAGTACAACCCCAGATCGAATCCCGCAGCGGGCGGAAATATGTTCGGTTACACACGGGCCTCGGTTACACATGGACCTACACGGAGGCTGATAGAGTAGAAACTCAGACACGTGTTCCAGTGGACAGAAGTAGCAGCAATATATGTGGAGAAACATTTCCCTCATCATTAACAGGACATTCTGCTGTTCAGTGGAAAATAAATTTAACCCGGTTTAATCTGGCAAAAGTTACATTTCCCGGTGGCCTCGACTCCGGTGGCAAACCTCGACCGGGGGGTTGTGGGGTTGACAGTGTTAAAGAAAAATACATGGCATGAAAAACATTCACCAAATACTGAATCAAAAGTCAAGCTTCATAAATTACAAATGAATAGCGTAATAAAGAGTGAATCAAGAAACCGTAATAAGATGAAGAGTTACTAAGACAGAATGCTTTCTCTCCCCAGACGTTTCGACCTGCAGCCATGCTGATTGAGCGCTCAGCCGATTTTGGTCGCACCTGGCGTCCGTACCGCTACTTTGCGCAGAACTGCACCAAGATATTCCCCAGCATCCCTGCCAACGGCCTGCGACACATCAATGACGTCATTTGTGAGGAGCGCTACTCCGACATCGAGCCTTCCACTGAGGGAGAGGTGAGAAGTCGCAGCAGCGGCAGAGACACCGGGTTGGGATAAATAAGTCTGCAGCTCTGCTCATTTTGTAGATTAGTTTTGTTTTTTTTTTGTTTATTTTTTTGGCTCAGGTTGGGCGGCACGGTGGCGCAGTGGTTAGCACTGTCGCCTCACAGCAAGAAGGTCCTGGGTTCGAGCCCCGGGGTAGTCCAGCCTTGGGGGTCGTCCCGGGTCGTCCTCTGTGTAGAGTTTGCATGTTCTCCCCATGTTTGCATGGTTTCCTCCGGGTGCTCCGGTTTCCTCCCACAGTCCAAAGACATGTCAATCAGGTGAATTGGCCTACTAGATTGTCCTTAGGTGTGTGTGTGTGTGTGTGTGTGTGTGTGTGTGTGTGTGTGTGTGTGTGTGTGTGTGTGTGTGTGTGTCTGTCGGCCTGTGATGACCTGGCTGCCTGTCCAGGGTGTCTCCCCAGCTGCCCAATGACTGCTGGAATGAACTCCAGCATCCCCACGACCCTGAGAGCAGAATAAGCGGTTCAGATAATGGATGGATGGATAATCGATGGATGGCTCAGGTTGTCATTTTTACCCCTGCCTCACCTGCCACTCCCTCATTGCTCCTGCTAGTCCTCCCCAGATGTTTCCCATTGCCCAGTCAGAGTGCCATTTATCCATGCCCATTGGTAGAATCTGTCTTTTTGTCCCAGTCCTCATATCTGTTCCGTTAGTGCTCTAAATACAGGTTTTGCCTTCCGCCTGTCTACAGTGTTCTGCCAATCTGTTCCCCGCCTGTTTGACACTGCCCCTCCATATATTAAAGCCTGCGTCTGGGAGCATATCTAGTATTTGGGTTGCAAGTGGCCCGGGAGGCAGAGCTAAGGGTTATTTGGGATAAGTTAGATAGTGACATAATTTCCGCTTCCGGTGTGGGAAGATGGCGGCACGACATTTGCAGTGGCCTCACTCAATACCGGTGTGGGAAGATGGCGGTGCAAATTCACGTTTGTGGCGGCCTCACCCATTACCGCCCATGCGGTGTCTTTGTCCACATCTGCGTCTAAGTTTAAGTCTTGTCTTCGTTTGATGGCTGGGAGAGCTGGCGCTGGATCGGCTGGGAGAGCTTGGTCTGCTGCATCCTCTGGGCCCAGGGACCACGGCCCTGCCTGGAGCTGCGACAGGATGCGGAAACGGGGCAGGCTAAGTTAACTGCTAGCCCATGCAGACCAGCAGTTCCGATAACATCGAGAGCTGTCAGCTGGCGCTGACTGTGGTGTTTTCGGTGTCGAGGGTGTATAGCTGAGAGAGCTGGGGGAGCCTGGTTTGCTGCATTCGGTGGGCCCAAGGACCACGGCCCCTGCCTAGAGCTGTGCCCGAGGAGGAAACACCAAGGGCTGTCTGACAGGACTGGACGCGGGGCAGGCTAAGCTAACTGCTAGCCCATGTAGACCGGCAATTCCGACAGTCATCCTGGCTGGTGTTTGTTCTCCTGGACAGTGATTTTTTTTTTTTGGGTATGTGTTAGTTTAGACATATGTGTTAATATGTGTGTTCTTGTACTTCTTGTAGTTTTTGGATATGTTTTTGTCTTTGTGTTGCACTGCTGTGGGCTGGGGGGAAGTCTTCATGGAAGACAGGCGGGATTTGTTAGAAATGATTCCAGATAGTTCTGTTTTGATAATGATGGAGGGCAGTTGAGTCAGAACGGTGATCTTGCCTAGTTTTAAAACTCTGGCATACATCCGCAGTGTGGATGGCAGCTTTTAGACCAGATGTGAGCCCAACCAGCAATTCACCGTTCACTGGCCTCCATGGTAGACGTCTGCAAATCACCCCTGATTCAGGAGGATATAGAGATTTCTTATTGACGTGCATTTATTTTCATGAATTTTGTGGCCAGTTTCACATTGGTTTTAGACTGTTGGTCATTTTCTACTTGGGTTTTGTTTAATGCCCATAGATTTGTGATTATCATAAGGATGTAAGATTTCAGTTTATATTTTTCACAATGTAAACTGATTTCATATATTAGGTATATGTATTTAAGCTGCAACACTTGTGGTTTGCATTGCAGGTGATTTATAAAGTTTTGGATCCTGCCATTGATGTGAAAGACCCATACAGTCTGGACATTCAAGGTCAGTAAAAAAGGGTGTTCAACTGTGACTTCTAGGGCGTCCGGGTGGCATAGCAGTCTATTCCGTTGCCTGCCAACACGGGGATCGCCGCTTCGAATCCCTGTGTTACCTCCAGCTTGGTCGGGTGTCCCTACAGACACAATTGGTCGTGTCTGTTGGGGGGGAAGCCGAATGTGGGTATGTGTCCTGGTCGCAGCACTAGTGCCTCTGGTCGGTTGGGGCGCCTGTTCGGGAGGAGGGACTGGGAGGAATAGCGTGATCCTCCCACGTGCTACGTCCCCCTGGCGAAACTCCTCACCGTCAGGTGAAAAGAAGCAGCATACAACTCCACATGTATTGGAGGAGGCATGTGGTAGTCTCTCTGCAGCCCTCCCCGGATTGACAGAGGGGGTGGAGCAGCGACCAGGAAGGCTTGGAGGAGGCTTGGAGGAGGCTCGGAGGAGTGAGGTAATTGGCCAAGTACAATTGGGGAGGAAAAAGGGGAAAAACAAAAGAGTGACTTCTAAAGCTTACGACTCTGTTACAGACTTACTGGTTTACACTGGATGACGTCAGACACTGACTCTATGTCATTAACATTCCAGAGAAAAGTGAAATAGTAGCTTAAGACATTCTTTAAATCAACTGAATATTATAGTGCCTGTCCGGAACACAGGGAATTGGGGTATGCTGGATGCAGTATAATTATGATAATAGGTGAGTTTCAGTACTCCGTAAAATACATTATAGTAAGTGCTAAAGGTCATTGTGTACACAGACAGGGATGGAACTTCCTGATTTTATCTGGGAGCTTGGAATCTGACTGTCATCTCCTCATCAAAGTAGTTGGTGAGGGCAATTACGCCGAAGCCGAAACAGAAGGGCAAAGGACGGGCAAGCATGGCAGCAAGATTTCCATCCTTGTATCACTGATATGATCCAATCTCCAGCATTAACTACAGTAAACAACAGTCAGGGGGCTTCTTTTTCTCCTCTACAGAGCTCTTGCGCATCACTAACCTGCGCATCAACTTCACCAAGCTTCTCACTCTGGGGGACAACCTGCTGGACCGTCGCCCTGACGTGCTGCAGAAGTATTATTATGCCATTTATGAACTAGTAGTCAGGGGGAGCTGCTTCTGCTATGGACATGCATCAGAGTGTGCACCAGTACCAGGAGTGGACACCAGGGAGACTGGCATGGTGAGGCAGTCTGCAATGCATCAGGGTTATCAACCACTACCCAGTACATGTGTCCTTCTCAGTACCATATTCCAATTTCCAATTCACACTGAAGACCAATCCAGAAAACATGCTAATGTGTTAATCCACGTCCTGACCCTATGAGCTGAGTCTTACCATCTAAGTAGAAAGTACTTGTCACTTGGCTGGTGTTGTGCTTTATGATGCCTAAATTGTTTTCATGATTTATGTAATTACAATCATGATTTTGCTTGATGACAACATGAAATGGCATGCTTTCATTAAGTGTTTTGCTGTGGTGTGGTTGATTGGACAGATCCACGGTCGCTGCGTGTGCAAACACAACACAGAGGGTCTGAACTGTGAACGATGCCGTGACTTCCACAATGATCTGCCCTGGAGACCAGCCGAAGCCGACAACCCGCACACCTGCAGAGGTCGGAACACACACACAATCTCATATAAATATACTAGATCAATTCTAAACACCCATATTTTACAAAATTGCACTGTTGATTTCTGTTTTGTGCCTTTCTTGATCCAGAGTGTAACTGTAACGGCCACTCCAGCCAATGTCACTTTGACATGGCGGTGTACCTGGCCACGGGCAACGCCAGCGGAGGAGTGTGTGACGACTGTCTCCACAACACAATGGGCCGCAACTGTGAGATGTGCAAACCTTTCTACTACAAGGACCCAAGCCGGGATATCAGAGACCCTCGGGTCTGTGTGGGTGAGTTAAAACATAAAGATGTGCCTTTAGCTAGTATGTCAACAGGTTGGCCACCAGCATTGTATCACCGAATCCTCCTCGAAACTAATCCTCGCAGAGGATCTCGCTCTCACTATCCGACATTTTTTGTAAATAACAAGTGACGAGTGGTACCGAGCCCCACCCATCCAGTTAGACAGTAGCCAATAGCTTTGAATTCATAAAACCACACCTATTTTCGGTTATGATTCAAACTCTCAATGTTAAAAAATGTGTTCAGAAAGGGAATTTCAGTCTCTCTTTAATACTCTGTATAATGACTTATAGAGAGGTATTCTAAGACACAGTACCGCAGGTAGAAACATCATTTCCCCCAACCAACAGCAGTGCAACACAAAGACAAAAACACATATCTAAAAACTACAAGAACACATATATCCAAACTAACACATATATCTAAACTAAATGCAAAAAAATCACTGTCCAGGAGAACGAACGGCAGCCAGGATGACTGTCGGAACTGCCGGTCTACATGGCTAGGAGTTAGCTTAGCCTGCCCTGCTTCCACGTCCTGTCAGACCGCCCTCAGCATTTCCTCTTCGGGCGTAGGTCCGGTCAGGGCTGTTGTCCCTGGGCCCACTGCATGCAGCAGACCAAGCTCCCTCAGCTGATCCAACACTAGCTCTCCCAGCCAGACACCTCCAACACACCTCCCTGCACTCCACACGTTGACACTAGAAACACGGTCAAGGCTAGGCGAGGCTGCTGCCAGACCACCCTCGGTGTTGTTGGAACTGCCGGTCTGCATTGGCTAGCAGGCCCAGGGACCTTCCTGGAGCTGTGCCCAAAGAGGTAACACCAAGGGCGGTCTGACAGACTATCCCCTGACTGAATACCTCACCATATATGTTGCTGCCAAGCATTTATAATGATTAAGTCTGGTTACACATTTTTATCAGTGTGTCTTATTTTGTTTCTGTTTTCACCTCTCACCCACTGTATGTTCTTCCCATTCTGTCTCTCTTTCTTGCTCTCCACTTCACATCTCTCATCCTTATATTCCTAATCACTGTATTCTCCTGTACCCATCCATATGTCATCCTTTCTGTCTTTTGATCTCTTTCTGTTTCATCATTTTCTCTGTTCTTACCTTCCCTCACTTTTTCACCATCTGCCATCCATCTCCTCATGCCTGTCTTCCTCTCTCCACTCAGTGTGTGACTGTGACCCAGTCGGGTCGCAGGAGGGCGGTGTGTGTGACAGTCACACCGATCTGGACATGGGGATGATTGCCGGCCAGTGCCGCTGTAAGGCAAACGTCAAGGGGACACGCTGTGACTACTGCAAAGAGGGCTATTACGGTCTCAGCCAGAATGACCCGCTGGGCTGCCAGCGTAAGTAGGAGTGTGTGTTTGTGTGTGTGTGTTGGGGGGGGGGGGTAGCTCATCACTAAAGGGCTTGGTGTTTGTGGGACTGATGATAAATGAAATTAGAAACTTGTCAATTACTCTTTAGTGACTGTGTGTATATGGCTGGTTGCATGTTGTCTCCTCAGCGTGTAACTGTGATCCTCGTGGGATCATCATGATGGGAGCGCCTTGTGACCAGATTAGCGGGGACTGCTCCTGTAAGAGATATGTCACTGGACGCTACTGCAACCAGTGTCTGGTTAGTAATACCTCTCCCTCCTTCAACATGTCTGCAGTGGGTTTGGTTGGGAGAGGCTCAGCCTGGGGCTATTGGTTCTGTTTCAGTTGGTCTTACTCAGGCTGCATGTTAAAACACGTGTAAGAATAGCATTGGCTAAAATGTCTGTCAGGCCTATTGTTCCCATGCTTTTGCCTGCACAGCACCTCATTCCACACTGTAGTGGTTTTGCCATTAAACAAGGTCAAATTAGTGTGATTATGACCAAGTATTTTCTTGCATCTGAGTCAGACGCACTTTATTTACCAAGAACAATACAATTACCAGAGTATATCTCAGTGGTATTCATACAAAGGTGTATTGCACATAAAAATTGCACATCCTGACTAGATGCAAAGAAAACAGTACATGAATCAAGAGGAAGACATACTGGTATCCAACAATACAATCTCAGACCCTTCCTCGTACATGTAAATACATCCTGACGTGATAATTCGTGTCCACCCCTGTAGCCTGAGTACTGGGGACTCAGCAATGACTTGGCTGGCTGCAGACCATGTGACTGTGACTTCGGTGGAGCCTATAACAACAGGTATGCTTTACAGCACAAAGTATTGATTTCTCCTACTGTTTTTCACTTCAGCGTGTGTGTGTGTGCGTGCCTATGTGCGTGCGTGCGTGCGTGCGTGCGCCCAGTAGTTTTGAAAGGAAAATCTTGCTGTATAAGTCTTCTTAGATATGCTCAGCTCAGCATGACAATATATACTGATCAGCCAAAACATTAAAACCACTGACAGGTAAGTGAATAACATTGATTATCTCATTACAATGGCGCCTGTCAAGGGGTGGGATATATCATGCAGGAAGTGAACAGTCAGTTCTTGAAGTTGCTGTGCTGGAAGCAGGAAAAATGGGCAAGCGTAAGGATCTGAGGGACTTTGACAAGGCCCAAATTGTGATGGCTAGACAACTGGGTCAGAGCATCTCCAAAACAGCAGGTCTTGTGGGGTGTTTGCTGTTTGCAGTGGTTAGTACCTACCAAAATTGGTCCAAGGAAGGACAACCGGTGAGCTGGAGACAGAGTCATGGGCACCCAACACTAATTGTTGCGCATGGTGAGTAAAGGCTAGCCCATCTGGTCCAATCCCACAGAAGAGCTACTGTAGCTCAAATTGCTGAAAAAAGGTTAATTCTGGTTATGATAGACAGGTGTCAGAACACACAATACATCACAGCTTGCTGTGTATAGGGCTGCGTAGCTGCAGACTGGATAGAGCAGGGGTGCCCAACTCCAGGCCTCGAGGGCCGCAGTGTCTGTGGGTATTTGTTCCAACCATGCACTACACCACCTGATTTAACTAATTAGCTCACCTCTTGGACCAAGAAGGGAAAGGAATTCATTTAATCAGGTGGTGTAGTGCATGGTTGCAACAAATACCTGCAGACACTGTGGCCCTCGAGGCCTGGAGTTGGGCACCCCTGGGTTAGAGAGACCATGATGACCCCTGTCCACCACCAGAGGTGCCTACAATGGACATGTGAGCATCAGAACTGGACCATGGTGCAATGGAAGAAGGTGCCCTGGTCTGATGAATCATGTTTTCTTTTACATCATGTGGACGGCCGGGTGTGTGTGCGACATTTATCAGGGGAAGAGATGGCACCAAGATGCACTATGGGAAGAAGGCAAGTGGGTTGAGGGAGTATGATGCTGTGGACCAGTGGTCACCAACTCTGTGTGTTAAATTACGGTTGGAGTGAAAAACGGCAGGGCGGTAGCTCTCCAGGAGCAGAGTTGGTGACCACTGCTCTAGACAATGTTCTGCTGTGAAACCTTGGGTCCTGGCATTCGTGTGGATGTAACTTTGACATGTACCACCTACCTAAACATCGTTGCAGACCAGCTACAACCCTTCATGGCAACGGTAATCCCTGATGGGAGTGGTCTCCTTCAGCAGGATAATGTGCCCTGCCACACTGCAAAACTTGTTCAGGAATGGTTTGAGGAACATGACAAAGAGTTCAAGCTGTTGCCTTGGCTTCCAAATTCCCCAGATCCCAATCCGATCGAGCATCAGTAGGATGTGCTGGTAAAATAAGTCAGAGCCATGGAGGCCCCACCTCGCAACTTACAGGACTTAAATGATCTGCTGCTAACGTCTTGCTGCCAGATACCAGAGGACACCTTCAGAGGTCTTGTGGAGTCCATGCCTCAACGAGTCAGAGCTGTTTTAGTGGCACGAGGGGGACCTACACAATATTAGGCAGGTGGTTTTAATGTTTTGGCTGATAGGTGTATGTTCCTGAAGCCTGCCAGCTGAGTGACTGAATCTGATGAGAGCGAAAGAGGGAAATGTAAGTTCATTTTCAAGAACAGGGCAGTCTAGAGTGTCTATGATCCAAAAGACATCATATTACACCAGAATGCAAAAGAGAACTGATAAAACAACTGTCCCTTTGCTGCTTGTGTGTCTGTGCCCTCAGGTGCATGATGGAGAGTGGTCAGTGTGACTGCAGGAGACATCTAATAGGTCGGCAGTGTTCAGAGGTGCAGCCTGGGTATTTCTGCGCTCCACTTGACTATTATAAATATGAGGCTGAAGAGGCCACCGGGCACTCCCCTGATGACTCTGCCCTGCCAGTAAGCAAGCAAAGTTCATTTTATCACTCGTTAGGAATAATCGTAAATCACTGCAACTCCCTTTGTCTTCCTGTAATAAAAGGTAATGTATGAACACAAAATTCACCCACTGCAAATCACAAGGTTTTGTTCAAAAAGCACATTCAGTTGGGGTGTCTGGGTGGCGTGGCGGTCTATTCAGTTGCCTACCAACACGGGGATCTCCGGTTCGAATCCCCGTGTTATCTCTGGCTTGGTCGGGCGTCCCTACAGACACAATTGGCCGTGTCTGCGGATGGGAAGCCGGGTGTAGGGTGTGTGTCCTGGTCGCTGCACTAGCACCTGCTCTGGTCAGTCGGGGCACCTGTTCGGAGGGGGAGGGGGAACTGGGGAGAATAACATGATCCTCCCACGTGCTACATCCGCCTGGTGAAACTCCTCACTTTCAGGTGAAAAGCGGCTGGTGACTCCACATGTATGGGAGGAGGCATGTGGTAGTCTGCAGCCCTCCCCAGATTGGCAGAGGGGGTGGAGCACCAACCGGGATGGTTCGGAGAGTAGGGTAATTGGCCAAGTAGGGGGGGGGCAGGATAAATTAAATAAATAAATAAAGGACATTCAGTAAGTCCAAAGGTTGTGTACCAGCAGCACTCATACCTGCCCTGCCTACGTGCTCTCAAGCAAGACCATCAAATTTCCTTAACAATTGCTGACCTTTTCCAGAAACTTGTTGACATGAGCAAGTTCCATGGTATGTATCTATACATCACATGCCCATGCTTACAAGGTCTAAAATTATTCATTACTAAGATCTTGAACAGTTCATGGGAGCACCCCCCCCCCTTTTTTTTCCCCAATTGTATCTGGCCAATTACCCTACTCCTCTGAGCCGTCCCGGTCGCTGCTCCACCCCCCTGCCGATCCGGGGAGGGCTGCAGACTACCACATGCCTCGATACATGTGGAGTTGCCAGCCACTTCTTTTCACCTGACAGGGAGGAGTTTCACCAGGGGGATGTAGCGCGTGGGAGGATCACACTATTCCCCCCAATTCCCCCTCCCCCCCGAACAGGCGCCCCGACTGACCAGAGGAGGTGCTAGTGCAGCGACCAGGACACATACCCACATCCGGCTTCCCACCCGCAGACACGGCCAATTGTGTCTGTAGGGACGCCCTACCAAGCCGGAGGTAACACGGGGATTCAAACCAGCGAGCCCTGTGTTGGTAGGTCATGGAATAGACCGCCACACTACTCGGAATGCCCCAGTTCATGGGAGCATTTGTACCTGCAACATAAAGTATAAGTATTTGCAATTTTGTGACTCATGTGCGGGGTGTAGTGTTGGGACTGTCCTTGGAAGTGTGTTTTTTCTGTGCTGTCGGTTAGAAAATAGGCAAAAGGTTATAATGGCGACCGTGTTTACTTATGGCTTCTGGAGAACACATGTCCCTTAAATGCATATTGTGGTGCGTATGACCTTGTGATATTGTCGGTTTATCTCAGCAGTCATGCAGCTGAAGACCAAACAACCCGGCAGCATGTCGGGGGAAACATCACGACTATAGCATGAGGCGATTTTGTGCTGCTCTGACCCATCCAACGTTGCCTTTGTTAGGGCAGAGGGGAGGCGTGTGTGTGTGTGGGGGGGGGGATGTGTGTAGGAGGAGTGTGTTGAGGTGATGAGCAGCTCATGGCAGGCACAGACACACAGAGACATGCTGATGGTTATCAAGTCAGGAGAATGTGGAGATACGGCGAGTCATTTCAACACGGGTGACTCGAGCCAAGCTAAAATAATATCTGTTCTCCTTTCTTTTATTACTCATCCCTCCAAGAGAGCGTTTAGCTCTCATCACTTGTAATTTATTCTTCAGAGGAAATTTGATTGATTTACAATTTCAAATTAACTGTTGGTGTGTGTGTGTGTGTGTGTGTGTGTGTGTGTGTGTGTGTGTGTGTGTGTGTGTGTGTGTGTGTGTGTGTGTGTGTGTGTGTGTGTGTGTGTGTGTGTGTGTGTGTGTGTTTGTGTGTAAGGGCAATGGAGGATTTATAGTAGCAGAGCTTTAGGAGTGTTTTGTTTCAGTTTTCACTGAACAGCTACTCATGCTTTTCATATTTCCTATTTGCATTACTTCTCGAGCTGTGTATATGCCCTGCTTCCTCCTCGTCCGCTCCTTCCTTCCCGTCCGGCCTGTTGCAGCAGGTCCTGGGAGCTGCAAGCGCTGCATGATACCATCATCCCCCTCGATGCCGTGTGTCCCCAGCAGCAACAGAAGAATGCCTGTGCTCTTTTCTAATCTCATCATGCATCCACTTTTCTTCTCCACCCCACTTCTCTATCTCTAGCCTACGTTGTCCTTTTTTTTCCTCACATTCTTCATCTCTCCTAATACTGTTTCTCCTCAGCTGCTGTCGTCCCTCCGCTACCTTCAGTCCCTGTAGCACTCCCATTGCCGCGCTCTCCTCTGTCTGCAGCCCAGCCCCAGCCCTCCGCCCTGTAGCCCCAGCCCTCCGCCGGGCTCTCCGCACTACAGGGCCAGCCCTCCACCCTACAGGGCCAGCCCTCTGCCGGACCCTTCGCCCTGCAGGGCCAGCCTCCCGCCGGGCTCTCCACCCTGCAACCCTGGCCCTCTGCCGGGCCCTCTGCCCTGCAGCCCTGGCCCTCCACCAAGCCCTACGCCCTGCAGCCCCGGCCCTACACCGGGCCCTCTGCCCTGTAGGGCCAGCCCTCCGCGGGGCTCTCCACCCTGCAGCCCTGGCCCTCTGCCGGGCCCTCTACCCTGCAGCCCTGGCCCTCCACCGAGCCCTCCGCCCTGCAGCCCTGGCCCTCCGCCAGGTCCTCCGCCCTGCAGCCCTGTCTCTCCGCCGGGCCTGCAGCCCCGGCCCTCCGCCCTGCAGACCTGGCCCGCCGCCAGGTCCTCTGCCCTGCAGCCTCGGCCCTCCGCCGGGCCCTCCGCCCTGCAGACCCAGCTCACCGTCAGGTCCTCTGCCCTGCAGCCCCGGCCCTCTGCCAGACCCTCTGCCCAGCAGGGCCGGCCCTCCGCCGGGCCCTCCACCCTGCAAGGCTGACCCAGCCATCCCTGTATAACTCCATCACTGCAAAAATCTGGAAATAAAGGGAGAATGAATTGGAATGTTGGAAACAAAAACAAAAAAAAAGAGGCAGGAAGAATGAAAGACTCAAACAGCTGAAGGCAGTTTGTTGGACATGGTGTTGAAGTTTTCTTACTGTATCTGCATACCATGTTACTTGAAGTACAATGATTGGTTTACTCAGTGTGCCTTCATAATGCCGTGGGGAGCCAGCTTTATGGAGCGTTTTCTGCTTCGTGGGAACCCTTTGGGGGGGACGAGGAAGACAGGGAGGATGCAGGCTGTAGTCAGGGCCCAGCGTTTGTGTGCAGAGCTCAGACTGCAGAGCTGCAGTGAACCATGAAACATCAAACACTAGCATAGATACCAAGCTGTCACAATGAGTTAGTGCTGCGCACACACACACACACACACGTTCCCTCAGTTTTCTCTTACACACTTTCTAAATGGCAATACAAGTTTTTTTCATTATTTAAAATGTTAATTTTTCACAATATTTAACAGATATTTACTTCAGGAGCACCTGCTATCTTAAAGTTACGCGTGTTAAGGACAAAAATATAAACATTCTCTTCTCCTCTCTTCTCTCCTCTTCCCTTCTCCTCTCCTCTCCTCTCTCAGGGCAGAGCTAGACCTCAGGCGGAGATCGACTGCGTGGAGCACCTCAATAACCAGCTGAGGAGGCACCGCCGTCACCGGCGCATCGCTGCCACTCAGCAGCAGAGAGCAGCACTGAGACGCATCCGCCAGCTGCAGCAGACGGTAGGCAGCTGATTCAACACATCATACACCATCCATCCATCCATTATCCAAATCGCTTACCCTTCTCTCTGGGTCACGGGGATGCTGGAGCCTATCCCAGCAGTCATTGGGCGGCAGGCGGGAGGGCACCCTGGACAGGCCACCTGGCCATCACTCAGGGCCCACACACATACACATTCACACCTAGGGACAATTAAGTAATGCTGGTTCACCTCACCTACATGTCTTTGGACTGTGGGAGGAAACCGGAGCCCCCGGAGGAAACCCACGCAGTTAAAAAACGTGCACAGTTCAAAAAGTGGATGCTATCATAAAAGGTTAGCCTGTTTATATCCATGCAGTGATGAAAGGAACTGCATTAGCTTTTCCTGCATAAATCCCCTCCTGTTGATTTATGCTGCATAATCTATTGGGAAAATATCACTCTACTCTAACTCCTCCACTTTGAAAACGCTGGCTGATAAAAATGCCATATGCCCCCAGATATTGGATATTTTGTGCCTTAAATACTGTGTCGTATGTCTACTCACATTCCACACCTCACTTATGTCAAAATCTCTGCGCTGAATAAATATTGATAAAATCCCAAGCCAGCTCACAGTCCAAAAGAACCAGAATCCCCCTCCACCCGCCTGCTGGTGGAATCGGATTATTTCCAAGTGTAAACCAAGTGAAAACTCAATGTCAAACTAATAGGAGGTGTAGACCTCATTTTAAGAGATTTGAATTTGTACAGATACATGAACTGACAACTATCAGTGGTGATGACTGACCGTCTGTGCATGTTAGGAATGGACGAAACAGGAGACAACACTGGGAAGTATCCACTCATATTCCATATCAATCACATTGCCATATATACAGTTAAGGTCAAAATTATTAGCCCCCAAGGAACTATGGAACATTTCCCTAAAATTCTGCCCAATGTTTGCATCATTCATAAAACTTTACGTAGTAAAACATTCACCAATGTTAAGGCCCCTATTTGGTACATTTTGGAATGTAAAATAAATCTTCAGGTTTGCTTTATACCAAATGTAGGGAAAATTGAGGTGGTCAAAATTATCAGCCCCCATGTGATTTTTTTGCTTTCAAACACACCTGAGCAATCAATCAGCTTTCAAACCACGCCTGAGCAATCAATCAGCATTGAACTTTACTTAAGGGACTCAAATGAACAGGGCTATTGGCACTTGAACACTTGATTGAAAGGGACTACTCTTAAATTCTTGGTAAGTAATTTCATCATGCCAAAAAGTAAAGAAATCAGTCTGGAACTCAGAAAGAGGACAGTGGATGCTCATCTTAAGGGGGAAGGCTATACTGCCATTTCCAAGCGTTCCAGTGTCTAGAACAGCTGTGTGTTGCATCATTGCAAAGCACAAGGAGACAAATTCTGTTAGAAACAAACCTGGGCCTGATCCAAAGTGCAAGATTTCAAAAACTTTGGAGAGGAAAATAGTCAGAGATGTCAACAACAATCCCCCGATCTCTGCCAAGATGACTGTTGCTGAACTGGCCTCTTCTGGACTTGATGTTTCAAGGAAGACTGTTGTGGCGGCTCTTCATCGTGGTGGGCTTCGAGGTCATCATCCACGAAAAACTCCATTGCTCACACAGCGGCACATCAGAGCCAGACTGAAGTTTGCCTGTGAACATCTGAAACATGGGCATGAGTTTTGGAAGTCTGTCCTTTGGTCTGATGAGACTAAACATGATCTGTTTGGGCACATGGATGTTGCTTTTGTTTGGTGAAGGAAGGGAGAGGCCTTCAACCCTAAAAACACAGTTGCCTCAGTTAAACATGGTGGTTGGAGCATAATGCTGTGGGGCTGTGCTGCTGCTTCGGGCACAGGGAACCTTGTTTGGGTGCACGGGATCATGAAGAAAGAAGATTATGTTGACATTTTGAAGGATAGTGTAAAGAAATCTGCTGCCAGTCTAGTTTTAGGTCGCTGCTGGATCTTCCAGCAAGACAATGACCCGAAGCATACATCCAAGTTGGTCCAAAACTTTTTGAAGGACACCAAAATCCAGGTCATGGAGTGGCCCTCTCAGAGCCCAGATCTCAATCCTATTTAGGATCTGTGGCAGGAGCTCAAGGTTAATGTTCATGCTGGAAAACCAGGCAATCTGGATGAGCTGGAATAATTTGCCATTGAAGAATGGGCTAAGATCCCTCAAGAGACATGTGTAGTTAGGAACTACCATAAGAGGTTGTTGTCAGTTGTGAGTCAGAAAGGTTTCGCTATTGACTATCAATTGTCAGAGGGCTAATAATTTTGGCCTTGTCATTTTTGTTTTTTCTTGTTTCAATTCAGCGCATCAGTAAAATATCTTAATCAAGCTTAGTGGAGATTTGGTCTTTGTTCTATTGGAAGCAATTAAACTATAAACACTTAGGTTATTTTCATTTCCATGGAAAAGTTAAGGGTTCTGTTTGATTTCATAAAGGGGGGCTAATCATTTCGACCTTTATATATATATATATATATATATATATATATAAAAGGGGCACGGTGGCTCAGTGGTTAGTGCGGTCACCTCACAGCAAGAAGGTCCTGGGTTCAAGCCCCGGGGTAGTCCAACCTTGAGGGGGTTGTCCCGGGTTGTCCTCTGTGTTCTCCCCGTGTCTGCGTGGGTTTCCTCTGGGTGCTCCAGTTTCCTCCCACAGTCCAAAGACATATAGGTCAAGTGACTCGGCCATGCTAAATTGCCCCTAGGTGTGTTTGTGTGTGTGTGTGGGCCCTGTGTGATGGCCTGGCGGCCTGTCCAGGGTGTCTCCCCGCCTGCTGCCCAATGACTGCTGGGATAGGCTCCAGCATCCCCGCAACCCTGAGAACAGGATAAGCGGTTCAGATAATGGATGGATGGATGGATATATACCAGCCCCCAGCTATGGGTTAAATAGTGCCACTGCCTAGTGGACACCTCGGGGGAGGAATAGGCTATGGGAGTAAACTCCTACAGAAAAAACAGAAACGTCTACAGTGCTTTTGTTTTTCTTGCCCTTTTGTACATGTTTAAGTGGGGGAGTACTGCTGATGTCGTGTGTGGCTGCCGCTTCTCCCTCTCGTAGCCCCCTTCCCATCCACCCCTGTATGTCTGTGTTATGTTTATCAGTCGTCTTCTTTCCCCCCGTTTATTGTAAAGCCACTTTGAGTGTTAGAAAAGCGCTAAATGAAATTGATTTATATAGCGCTTTTTCTATATATATATAATAAATCGTCATTTTTGTTTTTTCATATAAAATTAGATATTAAAAAATATATAATAAATCAATTTTATATTGCTTATATAAAACCTATATAAAATTTATTTATTTTATATATATATATATCGTCGTTTTTGCCGAGTATACACACCATCCTCATGCAATCACAGGTTTGTTGGGTGGGCCACGTAGTTCGCACGGCAGACCACCGGCTCCCCAAGGAACTGTTATATGGTGAACTCAAGCAAGGCAAACGCTCCCATGGTGGTCAAAACAAGCGTTTCAAAGACACCTTGAAGGTTTCGTTAAAGGCCTTCACCATCAACTACGACACAAGGGAACAGAAAGCTTTGAACAGAGGAGAGGGGCGTGCAGCTGTCCGAAATGGTGCCAACACATATGAGGCTGCCAAGACTGCTGCAGCAGAGAGCCACAGGCGGGCCAGGAAAGACCGTGCTAGCAACCCTCCAGCTACTCCCACTATCCCATGCCCACACTGCCAAAGAACATACAGGGCGCAAATTGGACTAACCGGCCATCTTCGCACCCACAGAATTCGGCCCCTACAGGATGACTAGATGGTCCTCATCAGCAGTGCTCTCCCACTTAAACACATACAAAAGGGCAAGAAAAACAAAAGCACTGTAGACGTTGATTTTCTCTAGGGGTTTACTCCTGTAGCCTATTCCTCCCCCGAGGTATCCACTAGGCAGGGGCACTATTTAACCCATAGCTGGGGTTAAATAACAAAATAATATATACTTAGCACAAAAAGTAAGGAAATGTGTGTTTGGTAGATCATTTCTTTGTTGTAACAATGCTTCTTGGCAATAAATCTTATACCGTTGGAAAGCCTGTTTATTTCCCTTTTAAATGGTGCCACATTTGTAAGGAACATGCATTTGTGGGATGAGCAGCAGAGCTGAGTATGTGGGTTGCACCCATGAAAAATTTGCCAAATCTTCACTGCCAATGCCAAACAGCTTATTTTGCTGTTGCTATTGACTCTTGTTTTGAGCCTCTGGTACCCCAGGTGCTGACAATCAGGTGCCTGATATAAGATTTATTGCCAAGAAGCATTGTTACAACAAAGAAATACTCTACCAAACACAAATTTCCTTACTTTTTGTGCTAAGAGTTTATATATACTATATAACTTTGTTAAAAGAACTACTCAACGGTAGAGAAAGTGCTCAACAAATGAGCAAAATAATCCAGTGAGTCAAGTAAATTCTTTATGAGACAGCACAAGCCTGTTTCATGCCATAAGCAATCATCAGCTGTCAATAAACATCAGGGATTATATATATATATATTATATTATAGGTACTACACATACAAGTAGGGCTGTGTGATATGACTATATATATCGTGTGACGAAAGAAACGTCTATAGTTTCATATTAAGTGCTATCATTTATTTCGTTGTGTCGCAAATCACACTCTTTACGTCAATATTTTTCGTCATTTGGACGACCCTTTCCGCTCTTTGCACAGCACGAACACAGGCAGGAAATTTGCATGAAGGCAATACTAACAAACATGGAGGACAGTGAACGTAAGGCAGAACAGGGTAACCCCGACCAACCAGGGCAAAACGAGGAGATTGTACTGAAAAGAGGGGCTGCTTCTACTATATGGACGTGGTTCGGGTATGAAAAGTCTGACACGGACTGGAAAAATGTACTTGTACAAAAGACTCAAACACCACGAGCCTATTTTACTGCCTAAGCAAGAATCCTGTCAAACAGCATGGAGACAGTCTACAGATGAGAGCTGCAAAAGCACAGTCGAGTGCTCAAAACAAACGCCAGACTCAGAGCTTGCAAGAGGCTTCTGCCCTGCGGCACGCCATACGTCACAGAATCCCAAAGATGGAAGGCGATGACTGCCATTTTATATTTACCTTTTTATATTTTATACATTAATGTTTTATATTACATTAATGTTACATGCTTAATTGAAAATTTGCACAAAGGTTCTAAATAAAAGGAGAAAAATAATCAAATATGAGCAAGTACCTTTTATTTTTCGAGTATATAATTCAAAATGTAATAAGAAATAGGCATTTCCATGTGGTCATTTTATATGAAGTATTTATTCATTGAATTTACAGAAAATGTGCTGTGCCGTGCTAAGTATCGTGATACGAATGACCTATATCATATGTATTGTTATGGTGATATGAATGACATATATCGTAATATGTATCGTTTTAGCGATATGAATGACCTATATCATATGTATTGTTATCATGATATGAATAACTTATATCATGATATGTATCGCTTTCATGATATGAATGACCTATATCGTGATATGCATCGTTATCGCCATATGAAGGACCTATATTGTGATATGTATCGTTATTATGATATGAATGACCTGTATCGTCATATGTATCGGTATCATGATATGAACGACATATATTGTGATATGTATCGTTATCGTGATATGAATGACCTGTATCGTCATATGTATCGTTATCATGATATGAACGACATATATCGTGGTATGTATCGTTATCGTGATATGAACGACATATATGTGATATGCATCGTTATTGTGATATGAATGGCCAGTATCGTGATATGCATCTTTATCGTGTTATGAACGACATATATTGTGATATGCATCGTTATCGTGATATGAATGGCCTGTATCGTGATATGCATCGTTATCGTGATATGAACGACATATATGTGATATGCACCGTTATCGTGATATGAATGGCCAGTATCGTGATATGCATCTTTATCGTGTTATGAACGACATATATTGTGAGATGCATCGTTATCGTGATATGAATGGCCTGTATCGTGATATGTATCGTTATCGTGATATGAACGACAT